>NW_016240001.1:0-1063 GCF_001687245.7 Rhagoletis zephyria | reverse complement strand
AATTTTGGCTGCCACCAGCAAAATAAAAAGTGTTTCCAAAAAACCCTCTTTTTTTAAATTGTTAAAAAGCGCGTTTTAGCGTTAAAAACGCAAAATTGTGACTTTCACTGTCATGATTTACTTTTCACTTTGGAAAATTCCACCGAAAAAGAAAGGCTCGAGGGCTCAAAACGGGGGCTATTAAAAAGGAAGATTTATAGTTGGCAACATTTGTCTATCTGGTGGGTGGTAGCTGAAAGGTACTGCAAGTACTCAAAGAGTGGCAAACAAAGTTTTTTCTCTTTGCTGTCTGGTTGGCACACAAACCCACAACAATTCCCACAACGGTTTTTTGTGTTACCACCACTTAACGGTGCTCTAATTAGTCGGCTCTGCTGTGTGGGCACNCAATTCCCACAACGATTCTCTGTGTTACCACCACTTAACGGTGCTCCAATTAGTAGGGCTTTGCTGTGTGGGCATTGTGGTCAACGGTGAGTGTGTGTGTGTGAGAACGTCCTCTTGTCCCAATGAAGATTAACGACCGTCGGAGAATATTCGCAACCACCAAAAGCAAGTTCCTTCTCTCACCGCCGACATTCAAATCAAATAGTAAAAGGAAATAAAAAAAGAAGTAAAAAGTTGGCATTCAATCTGATTGAGTCTGGTGATTCTCTCTGGTCCCTCCTCCTCCAACTCATTTGCCAGGCAAATGTGTGCTGCTGCTGCCGCTCCAGTGCACAATCATCATCATCATCAAATCGTGAAAAGTGAAAAGAGGAAAAAGAGTCTTTGCGTGGATTCTTTCTCTTTCTCTCTCTTTCTCGTTCACTGCTCAGAACCAGAATCGAGAGCTGACAAATCGAGCAATCGAATTACCAATGGTGCAGCCGAAGCAGCAGCGGCAAATCATGAGTCGTATTAATTAATGGGCGCCTGCTGAATAAAGGGAAGGCTAGAAGAGCAGCACTAATGAAATTCATGACTCTAACTCAAGCACAGTATCGAGAAGTGCTCCCTGTGCTTGCGTCATTCTCGTGAGCGCACCGAGCACAAAGCTCAATGCCTGGCACTGGGTGGGACA
>NW_016240000.1:0-1063 GCF_001687245.7 Rhagoletis zephyria | reverse complement strand
CCGACCTTTGACCCCTTATAACACCTGTAGTATAAGTTTGCACAAAAAAAGTCATATACCAGTTAAATAAGAGCAAAAGGCGGACTACTACGTCTATATTTTCAGTTTTTTAGTTATCTACATATACAGTGGTCGTCCAGTATAACGAATGCCTATATCATGATAAAAACATAGCAAGGTATAACCGTTCTCTCAATTTGTCGGCCATGATTTTTTTTTTGAAGTTTGCCAACATTTTAANAAAATTGAAATTGTTCGAAATTGTTGTTGCTTGAGATAGAAAATGAAAATGTGTGTGTGAGTTTGTGAGTAAATTTAAAAATTAAATTGTTTGGAAACGTCAAGAATTTTAAAAGTGACTCTCAGCGGTTCTACCTTACTATATTTTTATCATGGCCTATATAACGTACGCTCCAAATAACGAATGCTTTTTTTTTAAATGTATTGATTACTCTAAATAACGAACGGTTGGAAAGAGGAGTATTCTATATAACGAACGCTTGTATACTTTGTGCGCTTGAATGACATGGTTTTGCATGACTTTTGCGTACGTGGAATTACGATCAGTTCAAAAGAATAACTTCTTACAAGTGATCGCGTTTATTGAACTGGGAAAATACCTCCGTCGCGTAAACGTTTGTTATTTATTAGGTAAGAAAAAAAAAAATAAAATAAAAGCACATTAAGCAAAATTGGAATATGGGACTCATGTGTAATATATAGACTGATTTTTATTGAATTCTCATAATAAAATTTGAGTTCCATACAACGTACTTTTCGATATAGCGTATGATCCCAGACATTATATCATTCGTTATACTGGACGACCACTGTAGTAATAATAAATAATTTTTTACCAAGGGCCCTATTTCGAACTTCGAAAGCGCATATCGATTTCGGAGGCTAACTTCGAAAAACGGGGAAATTACTTTTTTACCTCAATCAATCAATCTCTTTAAAAAAGTTGGCTTGGTCTAATACCCATTCCATTGCTGTACAGTGTAATGATTCCACTATCTTCATTAATGTATATTGTAACTATCAATATCTTATAAAGAGAAGT
>NW_016239999.1:0-1063 GCF_001687245.7 Rhagoletis zephyria | reverse complement strand
AAAGAGGTACTCTTAAAATAAATGATCATGCACTTACTGGACTGAACAAAAAAGAAGAAAAAACGGCTGCCAGTTTATCAGTTTTCTTAATGTGCATTGTACAAAGTTGTGCTGATTCAACAAAAAATGGACAATACTTGTATTTTCTTTGAAACTATAATGGCGGTCACCATTTAGCCTAGAGACAACAATTGCCGGCTGATGTTAGGAGCCAAGAGAAGGAGAGCATGCAAGTCTATTCCAGTCGGAAGGTAATTAATAAGCAGGCAACAGTGGAACAGTAGAGCAAAGTGACCAAGAGGAGAACTTGCAAGAAAGGCACAGGAAGCAAGTAAATAAGAGAGTCTTCCGACTTTTCGCTGTTCATATTAAATGTATTTCCATATAATAGGCTTTCGCTAAATTGGCCTTCTACTTTCCGAATCGATTCTCCGAAAGTGAATGTGAAAAACACTTCGACTGACACAGACCGCTTAGAACTTTAACAATTTTGGGCAGTTTAAAAAAAGCAAAAGTGAATCAACAGCCAATTTGCCTTTGCTCTTGCCGTTTTCTTTCTTTTTTGCCACACTGGTGATCGAATAAAGGGAGGGTAATTGGCAGAACGCAAAAGAGCAGCGGCAATTTGCCTTCTCAGTGTCTCACTTGTAAATTCTTGCTTCGGCCCACAGTGTTTTCCCCTAAACTAATTAGAGCCAGACCAACTTGGCAATTAAGTTCTAAAACTGAGGCACTGAGAAACGGCACCAGTTTCTTATTTGTTTTCTTTGGTATTTTGCAGTGGGTAATTGCCGACAAATTGGCATAGTAATATCGCTACACCTGGCTGCCTGAGAGCTGGTCAGCACTTAAAGTGACCTTCTTTTGGTTGTTTGATAAGTCCGCTCAACGGACTCCGCTGGTTATTTGAAGGGAATTTCGTCTCAATGTGGAAAAGCAGTCAAAACGTTCAACGTTCTGAGTGCACGTCAACACCGACTGACACACATTTCCAGAGATGCACACACACACAAGCATTGAGAAAATGATGGTGATGCATGAGGATAAATAAACAAAAGGAGAC
>NW_016239998.1:0-1063 GCF_001687245.7 Rhagoletis zephyria | reverse complement strand
GCTTGTGCTACGAAATATTTCATAGTGATTAAATAATTCACTTCATTTTTTATTTTTTTTGTTGTAGGAACTCTCGAAAATACCTGACAGCGAGTTTGATTTGGATCACCTGGAGAAGTGTGACTTATTGCGAGCATACATATCTGAGGTGCAACGCATACGATCTGTTGTACCTTTGGGAATACCGCATGGTGCCGTAAAAGATTTCACTCTGGAAGGATATTTGATACCGAAAAATTGTATGATCATCCCTCTACAATGGGCCGCCCATATGAGTCGGTTGAAATGGATTGAACCCGAACTCTATTGGCCCGAGAGATTTTTGGATGACAATGGTCATTATCAACAGCCACCGGACTTCATACCATTCCAAACAGGTAAGCGGAAAGTGAAATATATTTGTAATATAACACAGCCCGACTTGACAATTGCACATTGGATATGGCTAGCCAATTGTAGTAGATTAATGCTCGCTGAATCTAAATGCGAACTAAGAATTACTCTTTCACATCAGGTTTTTTTTTTTATACCAGTAAGTCCGTAAGGGGGTCTTTCTAACCAGTAAATCGTATCATTCACGTACTAAAGCAAACACAATTTCCACTACATATTTTGGGAGAGAATATAAAAAAAAAAANTTGACAATTGCACATTGGATATGGCTAGCCAATTGTAGTAGATTAATGCTCGCTGAATCTAAATGCGAACTAAGAATTACTCTTTCACATCAGGTTTTTTTTTTTATACCAGTAAGTCCGTAAGGGGGTCTTTCTAACCAGTAAATCGTATCATTCACGTACTAAAGCAAACACAATTTCCACTACATATTTTGGGAGAGAATATAAAAAAAAAAAACAATTATGTATGTAATATATTGTCGTTGCCATTTTTTTTTTATTGAAAGCGAGAAGGCTTGGATTAGAGTTATGTTATTTACAATAATGCAGCGGTAAATATGCAACATATATGTATGTATGTATGTACATTAGACTGCATCACCAAAAAAAGTTGCACGATTTGAAAATACCTCCAAAAATTGTATTTTTTATGAATAAAAATAGTT
>NW_016239997.1:358-1063 GCF_001687245.7 Rhagoletis zephyria | reverse complement strand
TTTAACGGAGTGAAGTACTGTGTTGACCAGAGTGTACGAAGCATTCCATTCACTTTTCCTACCTACATGTCAAAGTTTTATTAATGACTACACCAAGATTTTTTACCGTGTCAACATATTCTATAACTGAGTTGTCAAAGATAACATTATCTACGCCATTTGTATTGAATGACCTTCTATGAATGACGATACATTTTGACTTGTTAGGGTTTAGACATAAGCCATTCACAGAAGCCCATTCACCTACATGAGCCAAGTCATTATTCAGGTTACTAGTACACACTCCAGTAAGTTCAGAAGGACCTAATACATACAATTGAACATCATCCGCATAAATGTGGACATTACAATATTTTAAAACATTTGGTAAGTCATTTATATACAAAACAAATAACAGAGGACCCAGGATTGAGNACACAATTACTTTGTTTTGCACTCTTCAATAATTTTCACTCCTTCACCTGTTTTCTTCAAGATTCCTTTGACAATTGACCAATATTCCCCAATGAGACGTGGCTCTGGGCTATTGGGTGGATTGCAGTCGTGAGGTACAAAATTGATGTTATTTGCATTATACCACGGCAATGTGTCCTTGGCATAGTGGCAGGTTGCCATGTCCGCCTAGAACGATGGCCTACTCCTTATCTGTTGATAAATGACAGAAGACGCCTTTTGAGGCACTCATCCCGATAAACTTGATCATTC
>NW_016239997.1:0-199 GCF_001687245.7 Rhagoletis zephyria | reverse complement strand
AACTAAGGTCATGGTCAACTTATGGTATTTGAATTTCAAAATATTGAATTCGTTTTGGGTAAGTTATAAGCTTCCCAAAGTGTCGCAGTTTTGGTGTATTCACCCTTTAATACACACACCAGTACGATCAGAAGGACAGCATACATACAGTTGAACATCATCCGCATAAATGTGGACATTACAATATTTTAAAACATTT
>NW_016239996.1:0-1063 GCF_001687245.7 Rhagoletis zephyria | reverse complement strand
GCATGAAAAAATTTCTCAACACCTTATATGAATTCGCCTTGCTCACTTCAGATTCGGTTGATAACTAATGTTTTAGATTTGAGAAAAGGACTTATTCTAAAATGCATCTCTAATTGGCATTTAACAAAAATCTTTATTGAGATGGTACATTTATGTATGTATGTACATAGATATGTAGTAGCTTAGTTTCATGCATGCTTTTTATTAAGCTTACGTTTTCGGATTTGAGTTTTCCATACCTATGTACTATGTATGTACATATCGTACCCTGAATCAAAAACACTCAAAAAATAAAAATTTTTTTGCAGAAGCAAAAAAATGTTGATGCTATGCATGTGACGCAAGCAAACTAAAGTCAGTCTTAATAGTATTTTTCCAGTTGCAGAAGATAACGATGAAGAAGAAATTTCGGCGGTNCCCAGAATATATGTACACAAATTTTTTAAAAATTTTGTTATGCATAACCTCCGTATTTGTGACTTTTAGCCTAAATAGCATACCTATATATGAAGTTTTATGGCCGTAGAATAAAGATAATCGACGAGCCGACTTTCAGTTTGAAGTTTTAGTTAGTAACTTGAGTTAATCGTCCATGAAAACTTTAGAAATGCGAAAAATTTGATATGTTTCCCATATTTTAGCGAATTTATAGTAAATCTGCATATTTATATTTTTAATAGGCCGACCGGATTTTTACCAGGGACATCGAAAAAATTAACTAAACTAAAATATCCTTTGTAATTTCTATTCTTCAATATCCTTATATATATTTATGGGATTAAAATCACACTAAGATTCTCCAAATATTCTAATACTGTAGGGTGTATAGGTATACCGCCTTACATAGAAGTAAAATGAGTAAGTAAAGTTTATTCGGATAACATTAACGGCAAGTCGGCACGGGTTGCTGTCGTCCGAATTGCATAAAATTTTATTTGGATAGTTGTTAAGACAAAACCAATAAAATAAGAGGGTGTGTTGTTCAAAAAAAAAAAACAACTTAGATTTTTTGTGACAGTCAAATGTACATACATGCATATGTATTACTATTCCATTTGATATT
>NW_016239995.1:0-1063 GCF_001687245.7 Rhagoletis zephyria | reverse complement strand
ATTGTTAGAAAGATATTTTAAAGCTGAGGTGCGGAAAATCACTCAAATTAAAAATTGGATTAAAATAAAGCGAAAAAATCAATTTGAAATTGACAGTAATAAAAATGCCATATATTTACATGAGTCCTCCCCATGTGTGCTTTAATATTCACACTGAATTAAATAAACGTTTGGGAATAAGATAAAGTTGAGCATGTGGAAGAAGAAAGGGATAAAGGCAAAGATTATAATAAAAGTAAAGAAGCCTAAAGATAAAAACAAAGCGCATGGTAAATTTAACGACCAATTAATATAATGACAAAGGTCGGGGATATATATAAAGATGGAGAAAATAATGCAGATTAAGATAAGGATAAAAGTAAAGGAAAAGACAAAGACCAAAATGAAAGGACAAATATAAAGAAAAGCATAAAGACAAAACAATACACATAAAAAACGATAAATATAGAGAAGTGATATAGATAATGATAAAACTGAAGGATGAGATATGTTATTTTATGTTATGCTATGTTATCTTTCGTTATGTTATGTTTGGTTACTTCATGTTGTTGTTTTACTTTATGTTACGTTATGTTGTGTTATGTTCTATATGTTATGTTCTTTATGTTATGTTATGCTAAGTTAAGTTATTTTTTGTTATATTATGTTATGTTACACTGTGTTTTGTTATATGATGTTAGGTTATGTTATAATATGTTATGTTATGTTATATTATATTATGTTGTGTTATATAGTTATGTTATTTTTTGTTATGTAATATTATGTCATGTTATGTTATGTAATGTTATATTATTTTTGGCTATGTTGTGTTGTTCAACGAATTTCAATTCAATTGTCTTCATCTCTCCACAACTAACCTCACATCAACTTCTTTCAGTTCACCTCTACTCTACTCATCTCACCTCAACTTCCTTCACATAAACTCCTCTCCATTCACCTCAAATCGCCTTAACCCTACTCACTCCATTTCATCTTAACTCAGTTCACCTAAACTCACACCAACTATTGGCACCTCAACTTACCTTATCCCAACTTAACTTATCTAAACCCACCCCACCAGAAA
>NW_016239994.1:0-1063 GCF_001687245.7 Rhagoletis zephyria | reverse complement strand
AGTGCTCGGTTTAGCTCAGTGATATTGCTTGCGCAAAGACGCCGTAGGCTTGGCGCCATCTACCGCCCTGTCCAAGACAGAAAAGTCACTTCCTGAACTCGCTGTGATTCACTGGGATTCGAACTCACGAGCCACCTAGAGAAAGGACAGCGACAAAGCCGCTCGGCCATACCCCCCCCCCCTTAACTAAAACAATAGTTATCTTTGTGAATTGATTAATCCACATCAAACTTTTTTTGAAAGTTTGACNACTCTCCCCTTAAATAAAAAAAACCTCTCCACCAAAAAACTTACTACATAGTAACCAGCACGGTGGGCGTCAGTCCGCCGCCGGCCATCAGCACTGCAGTGACCGTCCAGCTGGCGAGGATGACGCCCAGGTTGATGCAGACGCCGAGGATTTGCGTTCTAAATTAGCAGATGTTAAGTAGATTTTATTATTTTAAAGCTTTTAACTAAAAATAAAAAAGGTACCTTCTTCGCTTCGACGCTAGACACATCACCAGCAGCGGCGAGACTAGGAAGAACTGCATATCTACATCAAGGTACCAGAGGTAGCTGAGACACTACAAATAAAGAAAGTTAAACAAAAATTAAAGAGTGATCACAAGTCTTCATAAGCAATCTGCCCAAATACCCGACAACTCAAAAGTCGATGAGTCGCACATCATTGGAAAGCTAAAAATGGTCTGATTACTAATATGTAAATATCTAAGTGGAGCTTCTTCCGGACGGTTCTTGAGAAAATCGGTTCCAAACTGTACCTTTGGCTGTGCTTTACCTGACTTGTAATGCCATCTAGCGGAAACAAAAGGTTTCCAGTTTGTTTTCCTTTTTTCTGACGGGTATTTGGGGAGAATTTGTTTTCACTCTTTGCCTTAAGGCCATACTCGATTTACTGAAAAGTGAGCTTTCCTGCGCCGTCCAAAAAGCATGTGTTTGAATGGGGCGTGTTATGATTCTCTTGGTACATTTATCTTAAGNTTCTTCCGGACGGTTCTTGAGAAAATCGGTTCCAAACTGTACCTTTGGCTGTGCTTTACCTGACTTGTAATGCCATCTA
>NW_016239993.1:0-1063 GCF_001687245.7 Rhagoletis zephyria | reverse complement strand
TTGGAAAACCCCTTGGTAAACAGGCGAAGACATACATAGTATGTACTACCATTTTGTCGACTGCGAAAACATAAAGAGAAGTTGGCTTAACTGCTGTGCAATGTGCTAAAATTTATTCAGGGGCATGTTGGCGTGCCGTCAATGGCTATCATAAAGGTGCCACCTCTGCATGCAGCTTACTATCTACCGAATGCATGCGTCAAGCATGTGAGTGTTAACGATCTTGTGATGTGTCAAGCTGGTTGAGGGTAGCCTGTGAAACGGACCGGTGGATGTCATCAAGAAGTCTTTTGCGCTCACTTATTGGCGACTCTCAATTTCGGTATTGACTGGAAACTCTCCGATCAGATTTACGCGGTGAGAATCAATGGGCTTCATGCATAAAAAGTGAGCTTGAGCTCAGACCCAGTTTTTGCACTGATGAAGTGGGCTCAAACTCAAGAATTTGTACTGAAAATCGAGTCGGAGCATGCCACCGGATCCTTCATGTTGCTGTTGTTGATCGGAGAACGAGAAGGTGGAACCATCTCAGCCTTTCCTTCCTATTCAACTGTTCAACTTTTGCAAGAATGTGATATTAATACCTGGTAACGCACTTTCTAACCACCCCCGAGGAAATATCCGGGACTGATATATACTTCCTATGATCCGTGATCCTTTTCCAAAATTATCACCAGCAGACTTTTGAGCACATAATTAAGTAAACATAATTATTATCTTTAAAGACTAGTTTTAGTCGGACTGAAATGCACATATACACCCTACGTATGCATCATTAGCGGGTCATTTATTACCCGAATCGTTCATATCTGAGCAGAATCATACATACGGGTATGTAGTACAAAAGTAGTTTCATCCTCACACAGAGATACATACATATTTCTTATGTGTTCGACATAATCTCCCTTCGTTTTGATTTCTGCTTATTAATCTTCTCACCTCTTCCGTTGCGGCAAAATTAAAAGTTGATATTTATGAGCACAAACACGAAAACAACGGATATTTGTAATAAACAATAAGGCATTCTAAGGTTTCTTAATACTTTTTAATGGCTCAATTGAGC
>NW_016239992.1:0-1063 GCF_001687245.7 Rhagoletis zephyria | reverse complement strand
TATTCACAGTCTGGATTGCTATATGTTTAACATGCTAGTCATTGAGGAATCGTTAGGCATCTCATCTACACTCTAAAAAGTGCATGTAAAACTACTACTGAAAAGTGTTTATTTTTCAACCACAATCTGTGCAAATATACGGAAAGGATGTTTAAGATTTGATTTTGAACATGAGTTGTTTAAAATATACACATAAATATACACATAAAATGTTTAAAATTACAAACATTTTGAAAGTGAAAATATNACAAATAATAAATATTAAGTGTTCATATTTAATCAATTTTAAACACTTTGTGTGTAATTTTTCTTTACGTGACAAATTTGGTATGTAAAAGTAAACAGACAGTCTTTAATTTTGCACGCATTAGGAGAGGAAACTGGTTACCACTAAAAGTATTTGCATTCATTAAGAGAGCAAACTGGTTACCTATCTTAATATGCGCAAATTTAAACAAACATAAGTCGAGTATATTTTTGTTTATTTTAAATTTTTTTTGGTAAATTTACACGATGAATATGTATTTTTCTCGTTGACACATTTTCGTGTGTAAAAATCTTTTTTGTTGGCGGCTTTCCATAATTCTGAAGAAATTTGGTTTTAAATTCACAAGGCCTTCCGATTCATTTTACCTTAGCACCGGAGAATTTATGTACATGAAATAATAATGACACAGTTCAAATTCAAATTTGCATCAGTCATTCACCGAATTGTCAACTGATTTTTTTTTTTAGCTTCTTTGTCTTAGAAACAAACTTTCACAGCTACCTTCGTCTAGCAGTGCTATTCGCAGATCTTTTAGTACATATTCCAAAAAAGTCTTCCTGCTTTACACCCACTACAGTCCTCATTCTGACTACTGGGTATATACATATGTATACACATTGCACAAGNCTTTTTGTTGGCGGCTTTCCATAATTCTGAAGAAATTTGGTTTTAATTCACATTCCGATTCATTTTACCTTAGCACCGGAGAATTTATGTACATGAAATAATAATGACACAGTTCAAATTCAAATTTGCATCAGTCGTTCACCGAATGTCAACTGATTTTTTTTTTTT
>NW_016239991.1:0-1063 GCF_001687245.7 Rhagoletis zephyria | reverse complement strand
AGCTCCTCAATGTTGCCGAAGATGGTGGCGAGGCGGGCCTGGTCGAACATGTCCGTCCGGTCGCGGCACGGCTTCAGGTAGCCGTCAATGACGTCCTTCAGGTTCTTCACAAAGTCCCGCTCGGTGTTGACGATCTCGAGGACGACCTTGGCGCGCACCTGCTCGGCGCTCATTTTGGCGCTGCTGCTGGTGGAGGAGCTCATGCTCATCCGCTTCTTCACCGGCGTTGTCACCGAGTGGGCGGAAGAGGTTAAGGTGGCGTCGTTTTGATTGCTGCTGCTGCTGCCAGTGCTCTTGATGAGATCCGACTGGTTAGGAGTTGAGGAGGATGAGGCNGTCACCGAGTGGGCGGAAGAGGTTAAGGTGGCGTCGTTTTGATTGCTGCTGCTGCTGCCAGTGCTCTTGATGAGATCCGACTGGTTAGGAGTTGAGGAGGATGAGGCAGAAGGGGAGGCGGTAATTGTGGTGTTGGGAGCTGCTGTTGTCGAGTTGTTGTTGTTGTTGTTGGGCTCGCTTTCACTGACAGTTTCGCTTGTCTCTTCCTCCTCACCGCCATTGCCCGCTTCCAGCGCCTCCTCCAGCGTCTCGCCTTGGCTCACCTTGAGCTGCAAAGATGAGGAAAAGGAGTTAAAAAAATACCAACTTTTAACAGCAAAAATACGTACCCTAACATAAGAAGCGGGGAACCAGCCGTAGCGCGTCTCCAGCTCGCCCTGGCCCTTGATGGCGCCCCACCACCACTCTTTGTGGCTGGTGTCGGTGACGTTGATCAGATCACCACAGCCTAAAGAATAAGAAAAAAGTTAACTTTAAACTCTGCTCAAAACGATAAAAAAATGTGCGCTTACGAAAGTTCAGCTCCTCATTGTCGCTGGTGAGGTAGTCCCAGATGGCCTCGGCAAAGATGACCTCGTCGGTGGTCTGGAAATAAAAACGGAGGTGATTTTTAGTACATAGACATTTACAAAACTTTCAACACAGCACAGCCCAGTACTAACCTCCTGGCTGTCATTCAGCTCACTGCCCGACTGCTTGGCCGTGTCCGCCTGAGAGCTGTGGCAGC
>NW_016239989.1:0-1063 GCF_001687245.7 Rhagoletis zephyria | reverse complement strand
TCATCAGCTGATTTTATGTCTTTATGTTAGTAGTTCATTTATTGAGATACGATAGTATCGCTTTTTTAATGCTGAAGAGCGGATCTGATATATCAAAACGTCCTGGAAACGTGGATAAAAATTCTGGCATAAGCAACGGAATGGCTCGTTTATGTTGTGTAGCTGGCTGTTGTGGCAGAGGTAAGTGGCAGGTTGGCATGCTTGTGGGCCCAGGCTAGCTCGACGGCCAAGTGGGGGGGTTGTTTGCCACCCCTCCACCTTCAGCTACAACAAAAAAAAATTTTCTATAATGCCAAAATATAAAAAAGAGAAAGCGAAAGAAATGGAAGCCTGTCCGGGTCAGTTGGAGCCATACCACCCCTTCTAAGAGCCGACGGCACTTAGCCTTGAGTTCCGCCGGGGCTCCTAGTTCATCAAGCGAAACTCCCTTTTCCTGACCAAGTCCGCTAGTCAAACGTTAGTCACCTGTTAAATCGTCATGTCACCTGTACTATACCCACGTTCCCTCTGAGCTGCGCCCAAGCAGCACCCACACCAACCTGAAAATTCCTAGCACTCCATGCTAAATAATAATATTATGTTCAAATGAATTTCATTATTATACAAATTCATTTATTAAATTAAATAAAAAAAAACTTAACACATAAAATTCCTCTTATACTATTTCTTTATTTCTACTACTAACTGAATCCAAATTTTATGATTATTATTATGTATATATATATATATTTTTTTTTTGCCTAATTATTTAATTCTATTGACAATATCTTAATTATTCCCTAACTCACAAATACCTATTTTTCTTTTGTATTTTCTTGTGTATTTTTACTCTGTGCTTTCTACTGCAATCCTTTAATTTGTTTTGTAATCGTTTTTGTATCTAATTATTCAAATCTCAAAATATGCGTATACATATGCACATATGTGTTTAACAAATGCAAACATGTATGTATGGACATGTATTTATGTGCCTTTATTACCTCACATAAATATATGTATGTATGTATACTACATATATGTATATTAAAGTGGTCCAAAAATGTATGTAAAAAAATAAGGTCGG
>NW_016239988.1:0-1063 GCF_001687245.7 Rhagoletis zephyria | reverse complement strand
GCCCGTCAGTGCTGCCGTTATCGCGCCCGGCATGATGTTGTTAAAGGCGAACTCTATATCCAGGAAGGCTGCTAGCGTATATTCTTTGATGTCTAGTGATCTCTCTATATACGACACTATTTCATGTAGCGCCGTTTCTGTAGATCTANTCTATATCCAGGAAGGCTGCTAGCGTATATTCTTTGATGTCTAGTGATCTCTCTATATACGACACTATTTCATGTAGCGCCGTTTCTGTAGATCTACCTTTCGTATAAGCATGTTGTGTGGTAGAGAGTCTGTCACCAACCGACTCTCTGATACGGACCTCCACCAGTCTCTCCATAACCTTCAGTTGAAATGACTACAAGGTGATGGGCCTGAAATCCTTTGGGTTATTTTGAGACACCTTCCCTGCCTTGGGGATGAACACCACTCTTGATTCCCTCCACTTTCTAGGGATATGGTTAAGAGCTAATACTCCCTTAATTATAGCGTGTAGCCACGCTGAGCTTAGCTGAAGTGTTTGCTGTAGCTGTATGGGGGCAATGCCGTCCGGATCTTCTGATTTATAGGGCTTAAATGCCCCAATAGACCAGATGACCTTTTCCCTAGTGAGGAAATCTCCAGTGACCGAAAGATCTTCAGTTAGATGTGGCTGTACCGGCATGCTATCCGTGGCACCCGGGAAGTGTGTGCAAAGAAGCAGATCCAGTGATTCCTCCTCGGTCTCTGTCCAGGAGCCGTCAGGTCTTTGCAAGTATCCTGGGGCTTTCTGGGCAGTACCTGAGAGTATCTTTCTGAGCCTGCCTGCCTCTGAGATAGACTCCACCCCATTGCAGAAGTCTTTCCATGAGGTTCTTTTCGACCTTCTTAGGAGCTTCTTGTACTCCCGTAACGTTGTCTTGTAGGTCTCCCAATGTCCCTCACTACCAGACGCAGTAGCCTGATTGAAGGTTTTCCTGCAGTTCTTGCGTGAAATCCTGATTTCTTCATTCCACCACGGTGGCTTTTTCCTACCCCGGTGCTGCTTTCTGGGGCATGCAATGTCTATTGCCTTACTGCAGGCCCCCGTAAAATGGTC
>NW_016239987.1:0-1063 GCF_001687245.7 Rhagoletis zephyria | reverse complement strand
CGTACACAAAAAGTTCCAATCAAAATGATACTTTTTTATTTAAAACCGCGTTTCAAATGGTTTTACTTAAAAATAAATAAACGAACCAACTTTTACTGCAATGACCAGACAAACGCGATTTTTTTTTATATCGCATGAATGCATTGCAGTTTTTAATTGCAACAACCTGTTCTACGTAAAAACGGTTAAAGTGGAAACAAAAAGCTAAAAAATAAATAAAAAGGTGCTGCTGTATAGTAAACAGGAAAAAACTCGATTTAAATATATTTGTACATACATATATTGTTTTTGCGAGTAGTTATGTATTTTTGTGCGTGCGTGTGCGTACGCGTGTCAAACAATTGCTCCAAAAATACATACGTTTTTTTCCGCAGCAAAAGTTAGTGACCGTCCAGCAAGGACGAAGGCAAAAATTGTGTGATGAAAGTTGGTGCCTCCGATTGGTACGTGTGTAACAACGGCAACAATACCACAACAATTTCAGACTGTTAGTTGCAACAACAGAGTGCAGTGCATTTATTGCATAAAACTCAGACTTGCTGACTGCCTCGATGCTCGGCAACCGTGCAGACAACAGCCGCTCAGGCTGTGGTTAGAGCTGGCACCGCAACACTCAGCGGTTTTTCACATATCAACAACAAACAACCCAACTCGTGTAGGTGTTCGTGCCTGTTATATGCGCTTATATGTAGGTATGTGTGTACGTATATAGGTATGTAGGAAAATGCATTGCTTTATTTATATATAAGTTTTTTTCATGCATATACAGTGTAATTATTATTTATATACTTTTTCCGGCATTATGCTTGGCAAAGAGGAGCTTAATACTCGAAATTAAACGCCAACAAGGGAGGTGAAATTATGAAAAACATTTACAAAAAATTTAATTGAGCATGCACTTGGTAAACAAGTCAGCTTTTGTTTAAAACTGCCTGCTGTTTGGATAGTGAACTTTTAAGCTGTAAAGTTTACACGGTCTCTTGTGGCAACAGAAAAAAATAAAGAGTGCGGCTGGGCCGCGCTACGGAAGTAGAACTCCTCTTGGTTCATTTCTTAATTGCTC
>NW_016239985.1:0-1063 GCF_001687245.7 Rhagoletis zephyria | reverse complement strand
AAGGAGGTAATTGGAATGGACTGGCTGGGTGAGGACTTTCGCATTGCTGATGCTGCTGATGTGGTGAACAGTGACGATCTGGTGGTGGTAATTGGGTAGCGGTCAGCACAACCAAAAGCACATGAAAAGTGAAAGCAATAATGAATCAAATGATTCAGGTGCAGTTATATAGCTAGCACTGCTGAAAAAGAAGTTCCCAGAAATTCGAATGATTCGCCATGATTGAGCACTTTTTAGCTTGAAAACCATTGACGGTTTTTCTGACTCTTTGGACTCTCAGCTTACGTACACGTACACATTATTATTAGTACTATTGAGTTTTGCGTGAAACTTGAACCTTGTCCACACACACAGACAAACACACAAGTGCGACACTTGAACCAAATTTGGTTCCTGACAGTGGCAGTGAAAAGAAGATGTGCACATTTCGGTGAAAAGTCAAGTGAAAGTGCAAGTGCAAATTCAAGTGCAAGTGCACTCCCCTCTTTGCGGCTACAAGTTGAGTGCTACTCCATCTCTTTTTTGTTTGTTTGCCCTTACAAACATACACACATCAACTGTCAGCGCAATTCATCTCGGAATATCGCATTGAAATTCCATTGCAATTTTAGCATTGGCTACCTTACATTTGGCACGTAGTTTGTGTGCGGTCACTGTCGCCAAACAGCCGCTGCCGTACCAGCCGCCGCTATACGGTTTGTTGTTTTGCTGCTCTCCCTCACTCTCTTCAGCTTTGATGATCACTGGAAAACGAGCATCGATCAGCACTACCACCACCAGGACAATCTTCACCACATTGAGTGGCAGATATTGTCATCGTACCTCTACCGTACTCAATCCACACCCGGCGCCGTCCCCCTCCTCATCATTATCCACACACAGACAGAAGTGTTGACAACCTTGAAGCCAGTTTAGCTGCCACTTTCTCTTTCCCAATCGCCGCCGCCGTCATTTGCAATTGCTACTTGAGTGAGTGAGAGGTACAGTAGTACAAGCACTCTACGGACATTTGAGTGACTGCCATTTGCTAACGCTAACGGTTTGCTTATTATCCTCTAGCATT
>NW_016239983.1:0-1063 GCF_001687245.7 Rhagoletis zephyria | reverse complement strand
TTTTTTTATTACCAAAATGCTCGAAAACCGCTCGAATGATTTTGTTTTCTTGAATCAAAAACTCAAGTTTTTTCCTTTCATTTGGTATATGGGAATTATTTGTTGATATCTTATAAGTATGTTTCAATACAAAATCACTTCGTCATTATTTTGCAAACACGTGCATGTGTTGGAGGTGAGAAAAGGAGACAGAAAGTAGGTGTGTGTTGGTATTTCGGATTTTGAGTAACAGATGGCGCAAAATTTATAACCCAATCGCAGCGTATGTATGTATCAGTGATGGAAAAGTAGGCACAATAGTGCCATTTTTGGCACTTTCATTCACAGAAGCACTTTTCGCACAATTCATCCTATTTTGGTACAATCATAAAATACAGAAATTTGAAATAAAAGGTCACTATATAACAAAAAATCACATACTACATTATAGATTAGGAAAACGCAAAATGTGAAAATTAAAAGCACTAAAAATTAAAACAAGAGCCGTGAGAAATATTTACAAACCGCTGAATTCTATTGTGAATACGCAGTACGACAAGTAAATTTTCGCAACAGAAAGCTTTTATTTTCAGAATTTTTGTTTCAGAAGTTTGCAGTTTTGTAGTCCATTAAATAAAAGTGCAAGTTTTTGCAATATCCCCATAATTTTTGATATTTATTTTCTGACGGTGTCATACNGGGGATCTCCCTAAAAATTCTGAATTCGAAGTTTGTTTTTGGGAAAACCCGATGAATTTGTATAATTTTTGTGCAAAGTTTGAAATTTCGATTTTTGTACATACATATGTTGTGTTTATTAAACTATGGATTCGACTTTTATATAAAATCATTCGGAAAATAATCAATGAACAGAATAGGCGAAACTGGTCAAAATGACTCACTGCCATTATTTCGCATACAGGTCCATACGTACATATATGTGTGTAAAAATGCCATAATACCTACATTCTGTGTAATTTGAATATGAATTTATGTATATGTTTAAATAATCCTTTATGAAAGTGATTTATTTAATAATTTAGCTAACTAATAATTATTATATTACTACAAACAAAACTTTTTC
>NW_016239982.1:0-1063 GCF_001687245.7 Rhagoletis zephyria | reverse complement strand
TTAAAATTATTTAAAAAGTTAAATCAATTATTACAAAGTCGGTATCAATAGAAATGGTTTTGAAAAGGCTTTTTTCTCCACTAAATGCAAAAAATTAAGTTCAATTTAAATTAAGGGAATTAAATAAAGCAGTTTAAAAAGGCAAGCGTTTGTAAATACTTTTAAAAGGGTTACCACCTCTTTGACAATTCGAATTTGGTTAATCGAGAGCGTGCTAATAAATCTTTCGTTTGAACAGTAAGATAATTTTTGAGGTGTTTGAAAAGGGCTGCCACCTGTTGAAAATGTTAAATTCAAATTATTTAATAAGTTAAATTAATTATGTATTAAAAGATGCGTATCACTCGAAATAAGTTTGAAAAGTAGTTATGCCTGAAATGTTTTAAAAAATCTAATTAAATTTAATTCATCAGTTAATTAAAATTTGTATCACAATATCAGACGAAGCATATTTAAGGAGTTTTTTTGAAGTATTTTAAGAGGGTTGCCACCTGTCTAAAAAGTTAAATTCAAATTATTTAAGAACTTAAATGCATTTCTAGGGGTCCTCATCTTTGTTTAAACTATCAGTTTATCCGCATTTTTACATGAACGCACCTTGGTAAATAATTGCATAACATTGGTTGTTATTTAACTTATAAATATGGCTAGTTACGTTTCATTCTTCGTAGCAAAAGCGACCACCGGGCAACTGTCAGGGTGGAATTTTGTAGAAATTTCAATCGAAAAGGTTTTGAAAAGTTTTTATTTCTGAAATAAAATTTGGAGGATGGCCGCATGTTTAAAAATCCAATTNCGAAATATGGCACTCGGATCGCTTATAACTCTGGCTAACATTTGAAATAGTTTTAGGTTTTTGAAATAAAATTTTTGGAGTTTTAACGCCATGCGGGTTCACTAGTTATTATTATAATTCAGAGAAGAAGCTGAGGACAGTTCAAAATTGGTCTATCAAATCTGTTTTATTTTTAGACGAATTCTACCGGATAGCTCTGAATAACCGAATCGTTTTCACTTCATTGACAAATTCTGAGTAAGTATTTTAAGAGCAGATGTAACTGAA
>NW_016239981.1:0-1063 GCF_001687245.7 Rhagoletis zephyria | reverse complement strand
GCGCACTTGTCGGCATTGTTGCCCGTTTTCTGTAACGCGCAGAAAAAATGTTTTGTTTAGACAACTGAAGTGAGCAAAGGGAAGGGGGATTTTGTGCACTGTTGCGACTTTTCCGATTGGCGCGGTGGTTGACAAAATTTTAGATTTTGTCAACGCCGCGACGAAAATCAACTTGTGGACGGCTCATGTTTGTAGCGGGGCAAGTGTGCGAGGCGCGCGCGAGTTTGTGAATGGCAGTTTTTGCTTTTATGAACGAATTTCTTGCTCGATGGAAGCGGGAGTTCGGGGAAAAGTAAACGTGACGTCTGTATGTTTCTAGTTGTAGTATTTGTATGTATGTGCAGGAAGTATTTCGTTTTGATGTTTGTAGATTTTTGTTTAGTGATTAGAAGTGGTTAATTATTTAAGATCATGTGCATTTGCATACATATTCACGCATGCGCGTTGTTAATATGTACAGACATAGGTACTTAGGCATGGGCGTATGTATGTACATATACACTTTTATTTTTCAATCATATGTATTTTAATTTTGAATTTTATTTGTTCATATTTACTTGTGGAGATATCTGCCACTTATAATTTTTTTATCCTATTTTTAAATAAAACAATATGTATCAGCAATTATTCAGCTTTATAATTAATAAATTTTCTGATTAATAAAACTAATTCGATTCTGATTAATAACATATAAATAATCGATAAATTATTAACTTTGATTGATCAAAAATTATTATTACTTGATAAATTACCTAATTATGTTTCTATTAATCAGCTTTTTCTTTCAATTGATTTGCTGCACATCCCTATTACATATATGATATGGGCGATTCCACCGTCACGGGTGCGACATTTATACAGAAAAATTCTCCTTTCTGGTTTAAATTTAAGTAATAAGTACTCAACAATTCTACATTTTGATAAAGCTACACCTAATCNGATCAAAAATTATTATTACTTGATAAATTACCTAATTATGTTTCTATTAATCAGCTTTTTCTTTCAATTGATTTGCTGCACATCCCTATTACATATATGATATGGGCGATTCCACCGTCACGGG
>NW_016239980.1:0-1063 GCF_001687245.7 Rhagoletis zephyria | reverse complement strand
GTAAGTAGTTTCGGACTAGTCCCAAACTGATTCCCAACTAGTTCCCGGACTGGTCCCCAACTGGTTACCAACTGATCCCACGAACTAGTTACCAACTGGACCCAAAGTGGTTACCAACTGGTCCACCTATACCTCAAGTGGTCCACAAGTCACTTCACTTACAAAGCATTCGATTTAGTTGACAATAGTCAAACTAATTTTATTTAAAGAAATGGCGTGTCGTCTATTTCCGGTGTAGCAAACGTAGTACATAGGGCGACATCTAGATGTCATCTACCTCGCCCTATTCACTATGCTTTTTTATAGGAGCTTTTCAAAGCTTTGCTTTGGTGTCGGACACACAACATTGAAAGCTTCTGGATCCACAACATTGAAAGTTTCTAGAACACAACATTGCAAGTTGATAAAAGCGTTGTAAAATTGAAAGCAAGTTGCCCATTCAAGTAGTAAATAATAGGCTGTTTTTGCTTACGCGTAAAACCACATTTAGCGCATTTAGCTCTAAATGCTACTCTAATGCAGCGTTTTTGCTGCATTTAAAAGGCAACATTTAGCAGTTTCGAACATATGTTTTCGAAGAGCGTTCATGCTATAGCATTTAGCAAATGTACATTTACACGAGTTCGAAATCGTATGCTTTTGACAAACAGCCGTGTTCCAACCTCTTATTTAAAACCCTACTGAAAAGGAAAAAATAAATTTTAAACCAAAAATTCAATAAAATACTTGAATTGTTTTAACCATGATAAAAACATTAGAAGGTAAAACCATTCTCTCAATTCGTCGGCCATGATTTTTTTCTGACGTTTGCAAATATTTTAAAATCATATAAAATTGAAAATAAAAAAATGAAATTGTTCACAATTGTTGTTGTTTGAGATTAAAAATGAGAATGTGTGTGTGAGCCTGAGCTCGAATTTTAAAATTATATTGTTGGCAAACGTCAGACTGCCTCTCAATGATTTTACCTTGTAATGTTTTTATCATGGTTTTAACCANTACTTGAATTGTTTTAACCATGATAAAAACATTAGAAGGTAAAACCATTCTCTCAATTCGTCGG
>NW_016239978.1:0-1063 GCF_001687245.7 Rhagoletis zephyria | reverse complement strand
AGCGAATAGCAGTGAATAGAGAATGCATACATACATACATACATAAGTGTGTAGTGCTATGTGTGTAGAAAATTTTATGTAGAATTTATATTTTTGTGTGAATATGTATTTAAGTATGTTTGGATAAATGTAAACTATTTATTGAAAATATCCATAGTATACTACATACTTATGCATATACTAGGTATAAGTATGAATCTAAGTGCAAACTAACTCAATTAAGTTTAAATAAATTACAAAATATCGAATAACAAAATTTATTTTTGATAACGGAGTTTGTTTTCTGTGTAGTATTTATAGACTTACAAGGGGTTGAATATTAGAATTTTATTTGGAGTGAGTACTAACTTGCTTATTTACAAAACGGCACTTAAACTCAGCACTGTCGGCGCTGGCAGATCTGGGCATCGATTTGCTACTGGTGACACTTGTAGACCAATTGTTAAGAAGCAGGAGAGTTCAGGTCTATCGGGTGGGGATATCGACGAGTAGATTTGTCAATAGGGGTACCCACAAGGTAGAGTATGCTGACGACCTCGCATTAATCGTAAGTGTAAAATTTCCACAAAACATTATCTGATGTTATGCCGGAATTACTAAGGAGGGTGGAAATGTGGGACAACGAAAATGGCTTAGGAGTAAACTCAAGCAAAACGGAGCTTATATTATTTACCAGAAGATACGAGGTTCCAGGAATAAAGGCACCTTCTATATCAAATTCGGAACTTACAGCCAGTGAATCGGCGACTCATACTGGAAAAAAAACTAAAACACATGTGAACGTGTGCGCAAAGCTACGGTTGCCTTCTACACCTGTAAAAGTGCAAGAAATCAATCACCATCACGCTACAAAAACCGCAGAGGATGGCCCTACTGTGGATTAGTGGAACCCTACGAACAACACCCACGGAAGCGATGAATGTAATGTTAAACATACTATCCGTAGACATTATGGCAAAGCAAAGTGCATCTTTCGCAGCAGTCAGACTGCGGAATCTATCCAGCTGGAAACCAAATCAGTACGATCATACCTCAATTCTGGAGGGACATAGTCTGCCGGAAA
>NW_016239977.1:907-1063 GCF_001687245.7 Rhagoletis zephyria | reverse complement strand
AAACATGGCTTACCTCGGAAGGTGCTTACCTATTTTCCCAGTGGGTATATATGCATTTATATATGTACATATGCATGTATTTTGTCTTTACAGAGAAAAGTAAGTAACGAAGATATTATAATCGTTTGTGCCGCAGAAACAAAAAACAAGTAAGCA
>NW_016239977.1:595-896 GCF_001687245.7 Rhagoletis zephyria | reverse complement strand
ATATAGTCCTTGGTGAAAAAATTTATTTGTGGCCTGTTGTTCAAGGACATGTGTACATATGTATGCATGTATATATGGATATGTAGACATGGGAAAATTTGCGTAAACAAAGAATAGAGACCGGTTCGCATACAACTTTGGCGTTGCGTTGGCGTCGAATTTCAAAGCAGCCGTCCAAAATTTGGCAACGCTAAGGCCAACACAAAGCAGAAAGATCGCTGCGTCGGTCGCCAGCTGTTGCAAATAAATAAAATTAGATGAAATGTTTTTTCCTTTTAATCAAATGAAGGCAGGAAATATA
>NW_016239977.1:0-149 GCF_001687245.7 Rhagoletis zephyria | reverse complement strand
ATCCGCATAAAAAAGAACCGCATAAAAAGAGACCTAAGTGTATAAGTTGAAATTTTATAAGAAATTATTGAACATTAAAAACATTATACCTACATAGCAAAGCTGTGTAATGATTGAATCAATTGAGTGTGCATTCTCATTTTTTTCGT
>NW_016239976.1:0-1063 GCF_001687245.7 Rhagoletis zephyria | reverse complement strand
TATATGAAGAGAAAATCTTCCACTCATATACATGGATAGACCAAATTTCTAATGGTGGTCTAATAAAGCCTAAACCGGAATTCCTTGTTGACTTAAAGAAACTGAAATTAACTTTTAATAAATTTAATTGAAAGGAAATTTTGAATTGCAAAAATTTAATAGCTGAACTATTGAAGTTAAGTTCTTATGTAAATTTATAATAATCAAACCTTTTTTTAAATGTCTAATATACTTTAGAATTAAGTATTTGAATAAGAAAAATAAATGCTTAAAAACATTGGGCTAGTAAAAGTAAGAAAATTGCCAAAATGGATTTATAAATGAGTGTGTTTCACTTAGTGTGTAATTTTGTGTAAGTATGCATTTCCACATTTACATTAAAACGAAAATGCAATACCTAAAATGAAGCTGCTTCTAATGAGATTTTAAAAATTTTCATATCTACAAAAACTGTCATTTCAAAGATATTAGCCCGCAGTTATAGTCAAAATCAGGGACGTGAACCGGATGAAAAATTTGGTCGGTTCGGTTCAGCGGTTCGAACCGTTTTTGCACTTTTGGATTGGTTCGTCAAAGCGGTTTTTTTGGTCTTTGAACCGGGGTTTCGGTTCGATTCAACGGTTCGAAAAACACAAAAAATAACGTGCAAGTCATGATTCAATAATACAAGGTTAGATATTATTGACAGCCGCGGGTTGACACTCCCTTACAAAAGGTTGCATTTACGAAGGACGGAGAAAGGGGAATAATGAAATCTCTTGGTGCGAAAATGGCAGTAGAAAAGTACGCAAAGTAGGCAATTAGTAGTGAAATTCCTTTTGTAAATTCTAAAGTATTTGCAGGAAATATAGCATTTTAAACGAAATATTGAACGAAATGTTAATATATCTACGTGAATTACGCAATTTTTGTGTTATTTAGCCGTATAAAAACTGCAAAAAGACTCAAAATTAAAATAAAACTACTAAGAGATTTATGTAAACATCCAATTTAAAAGCAGTTTATGTTTTCATGAGTTAAATGTGCTTCATATACATATACAAATGAACATATTGCACAAAAG
>NW_016239975.1:0-1063 GCF_001687245.7 Rhagoletis zephyria | reverse complement strand
CTGTTTGTGGCGTGTTTTTGTGTACCCAATGCGAGAATAAGAAAAATTGAGCACGGCGGGTAATAAAAAATGGAAAATGAATTCAAAATAATGGCCTTCGAGGACTACACGTGCGCAAAATGAGAACGTTTGTTGTATATGCACTGATTATTTCATCACCTAACATAAAGATAACACAAATTCTCAACAGTCTTGTGAAATGTTTATCCCTTTCTTCACTATCGAGAGATTGTATAGTGTCAAATATGTTTAGTGGTTCAGTATGTTCAGTATGTAGAGTTAGGCAGAAATAATGGCTTTTAGGAAAACTTCAGTCCAAAATACATAAATAGATGATGTGGCAGTTATTTTATTACCACTGATAGGTTACTTTTGACCTTTACAAACAGCAAAAAAAAATCGTAGTTGAACCACATTTACCACTCATTATATATGTACCCGCCGAAGCAGTAGCCAGATTTCAGCGAAACCGAATGAACAGCTGATATAACGGGGGACACGCAGCGATCGGTCGCATTGCCAACTCGTGTTAGGGAGCTGAAGAGGAAAGCGAAACGTATTTGCCGTGCGAAAAAGAGAGACACCGTAATACGTGACAGTGAAGAACTTGAATTGTTGGCCCCAAGGAAAAAATCCCGACTTTCTGTAGGTTTCAAGATCAGGACAACCCTGAAAGAGAACACTTCTCTGCCCTGGTAGCAGCACTAAAACGAGATTAGGAGATGAGGCCGCGCCCGCAGTCGATGACCACGGAATCAATATGCCAACGCCCGACTATGACAAGGTACGGAGCTGCCGAATTTGACGGCCTGCTTGATAAGCTATTCAAGTCCGGCAGCGAGGGGAGTTGATAAAGTGCGTTTATCAACCCGACGACTGGTCTTTGCAAAATTCCCAAAAAAGGTGACCACGCCGTACGCGCCATGTACCTTTGGAGTAGCATTCCATGCATTGGCTGTAAGTTCTTATAGAGCATACCGTCAACGAACTGATTGGAGCTAATCCGGTATTCATCATACGTTCACTCTTAGGAAAGACCCGCAAAAAGAGTATTAACACACAC
>NW_016239974.1:0-1063 GCF_001687245.7 Rhagoletis zephyria | reverse complement strand
ATTGAATAGCAGTTTTTGGAATGTTCGCCCAACTCAGCAGCACAACCGCTGATTACTGGGACATTTAAGAGTACCGTTAATTTTTTCATGATCAAAGACCGGATCTAAGCCAATACTGGCCGTTCTTATTATAGCACCAGCTTTGAGGTACCAGTTTTCTTTTAAAAAAAATATAGAAATCGGTTGACGTGGTCCAATGTTATGTTGTATGATTACCTCCTCCTTGTTTAAAGTCGATTACAAATATTAATAATGGGCAAATTCAATCCAAAGCAAATCTGAGAATCACACCAAAATCGATTTTTAAAATATTGTTGAAACTGACATCGTTGTATTGTCAATTTAGCGATGTTAGCAAATTGTACGCATCGAAGACAAGCATCGAATTTTGAACTGATATTGCCGATGTTTCAAAAACATCGATGCATCGTTAGTCGTCTCAAACGAATATCTTTGCGCTTACTTGCAATTTTACTATGTGTTTTTTACTTTTTTTTTNATTAGAAAACAGTTACTCTTTGTTCAAAATAAGGACCCGAATTCAAGTCATATGTATGTTCTCTGGACTAAATTCTACTGTTATGTTTACATGTTATTGCGCATTTTTCCGTTTTTCATACACTTTTGATATTTTTAAGTTATGACTTTCTTCTAGCTTTGCAATAAAAGGTCAGTCCGATCACCATGGTTTACTTCTAAACCTATTATTTTTTACGATTACAAAAAATAAATTAATTCGTACCATATGTATTCTGCTACATTCGCTACAAAACCTATGGTACTCGCTTCACAATCTCAGCCAACATTTTTACTATTTAAAATTCTGAATTCACACTCAATACCTTTAAATTTTGAGCACTCTTTTACGTGGCCCTTGCTCAAACAACTCAACATCCTTTGATTTATAAATTTATTCTCACGCACTCTCATTTGAGCAATCAACAGCAAAGGCCATTTTGCAAACTCATGCAGTTCGCAAAAAAAGAGTGAACCAACCAAAACACATGTACCAGTGCACCACTGCTGCCAACCAGAACGAAGTCAACGTCGACGTAAGCATCAG
>NW_016239973.1:0-1063 GCF_001687245.7 Rhagoletis zephyria | reverse complement strand
AATACACATTGGCTTCGAATCAATTACATGTCCTTGAAGTTGGAAACAACGGCTGATATATATGCATACACATAAGTACCTATTGCCAAAAAAAAAACATAAGAGGCTTAACGATCGTGTCATAGAGAAAAGAGATTAACTTGGGCGAAAGATCCAATATCTTGCCAATAGCTTCCCCTTTAGGATGGCGCCCAAGTAGTTTAATCTTTCAAAAAGCTGAGAGCACGCACGTCAAATCGAGATAAGAATTGTGTTAGAGATCTTTTAATTCCTAAACAATAATACCCGCGTCCTTCTGCGACGCTTCTGCAAAGTCTTTACTAATATATGCAAAGGGGTATGTACAGAGCTGACATTATTTTGCGAGGAGCCCCGTATCTTACGCTCTATTCAATTAATTTCTATAGCGGAAACTAAGACGAACGGATTGGCCTAAATATCTTAGGAAAAGCTCTACCGAGATACGTACTTCTCTCGGGGATTTTTGGATAAAGAAGCCAATTACCGAAACCGCATCCCAATAGCCCTCTACCAGCAGTACGAGAAAGAGTTTATCGCACAAGTTAGGCGTCGTAAAGGCTAGTAAAACCTTCGCGCTTTGCCCCTACGGAGGATTCTTATCCGCTCCGGCAGAGGGAGCCAGAACGAAATTTTAGCGGTCACTCTGAAATGAATACCTCGAAAAGTTCTTTCAGCAAATCTTCGCAAGTCACAGGATTCTCTCCTCTTGTATCAGGGAGTTTTTAAATTCAGCTTCCTGCAGTAGATATGTAGGTTCTTATCCTCAGGTTACTGTTGTATTTGCAACACCGAAAAAGGCAATTTTGTTAGCTTAAGACGCTTATGAAAATAAATACATATTGCTTCCCAAAGAAAACACATTGCATCTTGGGCAATTTTAAATTTTCTATACATAATTTATAATTTGGTTCCTATGGAAATCTGGAGTAATGTGAATTACGAAATAAATTAAGCTGTATTCTGCAAAATTGACTAATGGCGACTGCGCAAAACCCCTCCAATCACAGTCTGAGCCATATATCAATGACTGCGCGGTAATGCC
>NW_016239971.1:0-1063 GCF_001687245.7 Rhagoletis zephyria | reverse complement strand
AAATTAGCAGCGACACGATTGCCAATTGAACCTGACAGCATATCACACAAATCTTCACGCTACTTGCGGTTATACGCCTGTTCGCCTGTTTCAAACTTGCGCACATCTGCGCATATGTGTTCGTATTTATATTTGCATATGGCACATAAATTTCCATTTAGCGCAAAATTTTTGTTTAAAATCATTGAAAATTTATTGCCGATTCGCTTGATTGGTTAAGTCGTTTGCATGCTTCAATTGGCATATTCTGCTTTTGAAGCACATCACGTGTCCCCAGCCATGGCGATTTGAAAGCTTTTAAATCCATGCCGACTATACACGGAGCTTACTAAGGCACCGCCGGGAGGTGAGGTAATGATGATATGGCCCGAAGGTGGTGAAGGTGTTGTAGCATGCGGTCGAATTTGCTGCTTAACTTATGCCATTCCGCATACTCCCTCCCAGATACAAACATAACGATGTAAATATCTACATATATGTATATGTACATACAAATCTACATATGTGTGTATGAATGTTTGTATTCACCGACATGGCTTTTGCTTTGTACTAACTATATTCATATGCTAATAGTTTCACTTGCATGTGTAATTTATGAGTTGCGTTCACTAATAGTCCGCAAAGATTGACTTGCGGTATGGTGTACATACATACATACATACGTAAGCGTATCTTCATTGTTGGTTTTGGACACTTATGTACATATGGTGATTTTGGTTGTGGTTGTTACCGTTTTGTCGAGTTGTGCCTGTCATTGAGCCAGCTTAATTTAGTGGAAAACATATGAATAAATGTAAAGTAAATAAGTTGAAAGATTTCCCGAAGCTCCAAGGGACTGGTCTCTTTTAGTTTTTATCTACAAACTAGTGAACCGCATGGCGTTAAGACGCCAAAATTAAATTTAACTTTTTAAACAGATGGCAACACTATTCAAAAACCTTAATAACCCTTTACCGCTATAAAAGTCGGAACTTCAAAAAATAAAACCTCAATGCACATTTAGAATTACGGTGCTGATCTGATGTCCTTCACATAAAAGATCTGATGACCATAACAAAAAAAT
>NW_016239968.1:0-1063 GCF_001687245.7 Rhagoletis zephyria | reverse complement strand
AATGTGAACTTTTCCGATAAGCTCGGAAATTCATTTTCCAAGTAAAATACTGTGCTGACGTTGAGATTTGGGTGCTANAAAATGTGAACTTTTCCGATAAGCTCGGAAATTCATTTTCCAAGTAAAATACTGTGCTGACGTTGAGATTTGGGTGCTATGTTGCAATGTTACACTTTTTCAATTTTTTGGTTTGGTGGGGAAACCAAGTTCCACCACAACAAACGCACACCATAGTAGGCCCTTCTTTTATTTTGGCTTCATATTGCGCCAAGTACCGTAATTGGTGCTGAGTATTACGAGCTTCTTCTAGTGCTTCTGGAGACAGATTTTCTCGGTTCGCTGCAATCCTCAAACCCTGCCTCTCGTTTTCTCTTCTTCGATTTTCTGGATTACATCTGTGAAGATGGACTTGTTCAAGTGCGTTTTGCCTAAGAGTTTCCTCTCGTCTCAAACTTTGCTGTCGAGTAATTCTCCTTTGGGAAGTATTTCTTAGTTGCTCCCGGCGTCTTGTAATAGGGTTTAAGCGTCTTTCAGTTCTCGCAAGTCTATCACGAATACGTTCAGTTTCTCTTGAAACTGGGACAGTCCTTCTGGTCCTATGCCCAATGGTATTCTGGGCNCTTCTTGACCGGTGCGCCATGGTGTTCTGGGCTTGTTCGTCCCTTCTCAACTCCGGATTTTGTCTTCGTAGTAGACGTGCTTCCGAGTCGCGAACCCGTTCAGTTTCCCTTAATTGCGGGACAGTCCTTCTTGACCGGTGCGACATAGTGTTCTGGGCTTGTTCGTCCCTTCTCAACTCCAGATTTTGCCTTCGTAGTGCACGTGCCTCCGCGTCGCGAATCCGTTCAGTTTCCCTTAATTGCGCGACAGTCCTTCTTGACCGGTGCGCCATGGTGTTCTGGGCTTGTTCGTCCCTTCTCAACTCCGGATTTTGTCTTCGTAGTAGACGTGCTTCCGAGTCGCGAACCCGTTCAGTTTCCCTTAATTGCGGGACAGTCCTTCTTGACCGAAGCACCACCGTATTATGCGCTTGTTCATCCCATCTCAAATCCGGATTTTGTCG
>NW_016239967.1:0-1063 GCF_001687245.7 Rhagoletis zephyria | reverse complement strand
TGTGGCTGGAGTTCATTTTTTTCTGATTTGTGTTTCAGTTGGTATTCTCTAGTTTTCGGTTTGTATCCTTCCTTTTGAGTTGTTCCTTTCGTTTTTTGTTGTTTCAAATTCTTTTAGAATGTCGTTGTTATCGCTCTCGCTTTGTGTAGCAGCTGGCTAACTGCTCGTTGTTCTGTAGTTTTTGTGCCATGCATATGTATGTATTTATGTACATATGTATGTACGAGCATACTTGTATATGTGTACATTAGGGCGGGTCAATTTTTTTTTTACATCGTTCCTAGCAAATTTGGATCTACAAAAAATTTTTGGAAAAAAGTCCGTTAGACCATAGCTCTTTGATTAATACTAAGTCAATATACAGATTAATATTTATTAAAGTGTTACGAATGTTATTTTTTTTTAATACAAATTTGTATTTGGAGTTTGGGCGCTGCCAGGAACGATATCGAAAAAAATTGTTCCATACAAATTGACCGGCCCTAATGTATGTACATGCCAACATGTGTATGCCACATTGTGTATCCGCACACATTTCAGGTAAGCTTTTAATTAAATCAACAATACTATNTGCAACAATTAAACTTGGTTTTTAGCTGCATTGCTGGCTAAGCTGTTGCTGCAGTGTTGGTGATAAACTAGTTTTGATAATTCACAAAACTTTCGGTAAGCTATGCATTCCGCAACGCAAAGATATTATTAATTGCATGAAGAAACAGAAAATCTGGCTGATAATAAATTGTATGCTGCAGCCTTCATGCATATTCATAGCAGTAGTTTAAAATTTTAGTGTATAATGGAAAATGTAAATCCACAAATCTAATTTTGATTTCTGCATTCTAAGGAATTCAATTATTTTTTGTTTTTTTTTTTTATCTTCGTTATTTCAACACGTGTGTTAGGAAGCTTATCATAAAAATTAATTTGCGATTTCCAATGAATGCAGTGCGGTTTTGTACATAAATACGTTTTGCGGTAGTGCGAGCATTTTTATTTTTAAATTCATTTTTCAACTTCAACTTCCGTCCGTACCCGACTGTGCAATTATTCGCCCTCGAGGTTA
>NW_016239966.1:0-1063 GCF_001687245.7 Rhagoletis zephyria | reverse complement strand
AATGTTTCGTCCATTGTAAAAGCTCGTTTGAAGCGCGGTTGAACATCGCAAAACACTCCTTTGAAGTGGTCATATGATCCAGTGTGCCAACCATCGTGCGGACTACTTTTTCATGTCCAACAGATACCTTTATTTTCAGTATCCCATCGATGACTTTCGTCGTGGCAGCCTCTTTTGAGCGAACTGAACGTTCTACGTTACTTGTGCTGGTACCATGACAACGGAATTCAGTAACGGAAGTCAGTATCAAACTGTGAGTCTCAATACAGCCACAGTGACTCGGAAATTTTGTGCGGGGTTTAAAGTTATTCAATGTTATTATTATGTTTGGTAGATGATTTATTTAGTGGGCTCTGCATCAATCTCAAATATAGGTTTCCTTATCACTATGATGTTTCCAAGGCAGAGGTAGCTGCCATTATGGAAGCAGCAGATTGTAGTAGACATTCAATCAGAGCCCTAGGTTTTCTCACTGTGCGCCCAAAGCTAGTAGGGAATATCTAACCTCTATTTTTATTGCCTCTTATGATTCCTATATTTGGTCTTAAATACATTGACAGAAAGAGGGATGGTAAGTACCTTCTTGATCCCATAAAGTCGAACCTCTAAATTACGGTTGGTAAATTGGCGTTACGCTGTCCAGTCAGACTAACTATCACATAAGATCCTCAATATCACAGCTGTTTAGTCGATGATAGGGTGGAAACATCTCAAAATTTCTGCTAACACATTGAATCGTACTCTCTAACCAGCCCTAAGGATCTCTTCGGGACTGACATCTGTCGATTACGAAATTTCTCTCTTTTAACGCACACACCTTGTTTATCTTAAACTTAGCAATTAGCTTCCTTTACCTTTGTTTTCTTGGCCATTTAGTATTTTTTCTGGAAAAGTTCTGGCAACACTGCAAGGAAAGGCCAATCTGTGTCATGGTGCATGGGCTATGTTCTCTAAGCAAAGTAGAGTTTCAAAACGTACACTCAACATCAAAAAAGCCTCTTATTTTATGTTAAGCCGCTACCATCCGTCTATCGGTTTTTATTTCAAAGCCTTTATAGAGCTT
>NW_016239965.1:0-1063 GCF_001687245.7 Rhagoletis zephyria | reverse complement strand
ATTCCCAAATCATTTTGAAAAAAAATGTCCTTTATTTTACGTTAGTTAATATGGTCACCGTAGGTATGCACTCTACATACCCAAATTCGCGTTATTTAAATTTTCAATAAGTTCAAGCGTGGTTTTCCCGATGGCCTTGCTGTGGTTTATGCTTATAAAGTGTATATTTTAAAATGATTTGACATGGCAATGAGGCACTTGCTGTTTCAAGCATGTAAAAATGAAATACTTTTGGATAGACCTATTTTAATAGACTTTTAAATACAATTAGAGTCTATTGCGACTAATTCAGAGTTCTTCNAAGAATGTATGCATTGTGCACATGAACATATGTATGTATGTACTTATCTTCATAAAAACAACAATAAAGGTCTACATACATATGTATGTATATAGCAGAAAAATCACCCCATTATAAAGTTGCCCAGTTTTAACCTGTTTCACGCGATGAGCCTCCTGATGATTATAGTACAGGGTGGGCCAAATAAGATCTAACAATGTTAAACACTTGTAACTTCTTTATTTTTTAATATTATTGTTATGTTCTTCCTGCATGTTATAGTCAATCTCTTGGAAAATCATGATGGATACTTACGGCAAGACCACCAACAACGACTACAATACGCTATTCGTTTTACACAATTAGGCACACAAATTGATTTCTTAGGTAGAGTTTTGATGTCGAATGAAGCGCATTTTCAAGCAAAACTGTAGATTGTGGGGCTCTGAAAATCCATGACCAACACACGAGCACCAGTTACACCCATCCAGATGCACTGCTTGGTGCGGTGTTATGGCCGAAAAAGTTATCGGCCCATATTTCTTCGATAATGAGAATGAAACGCCGGTAACGATTTCTGGGGCTTCTTACAGAACAATGATTGACAACATTTTGCGGCCAACGGCGGAGCAGCATCCTAATTTGTGATTCCAACCAGATGGAGTGACTGCGCACCCTGCTAGGCAAACTATGTACTACCTGCTGCATGAAATTGGTAGGTCTTATTTGGCCCACCCTGTACAATCCGCTTCTCCATGGGCTCTCTTCTCCTTTTTCGAGACG
>NW_016239964.1:518-1063 GCF_001687245.7 Rhagoletis zephyria | reverse complement strand
TAGTAATGAGATTTTTGATGCTATTTTTTAACTTTTTTCAAAGATTTGTTTAAGATAAACTTGAAAAACTGGGCCAAAACTGCACCGATATAGATTTAGGTATTATATATATGTATAGATTGAGGTATTAGTGGAAAGGTATTTTCTCGNAATAGCTTTTTAAAGGATTTTTGGAAAAAAATTCCCTCAGATGATAAAACAGTTTAAGCTTAAAAATCGACGTAAAAATATTAAATAATTTTATCAACGGATTCATAGTAATGAGATTTTTGATGCTATTTTTTAACTTTTTTCAAAGATTTGTGTAAGAAAAACTTGAATAACCGCTCCAAAACTTTACCGATATAGGCTTAAGAGGTATCAGAGGAAAGGTATTTTCTCACCCTTTTTATTTCTAAACTGGTAAGGTTTTGATTGAGCTCTTCAAGTTTATTTTAAAGCAGTCTTTGAAAAAAGGTCAAAAACAGCATCAAAAATCTCATTACTATGATTTCGTAGAAAATTTTTTAAAAATATTTTTATGCAAGTTTTTTAAGCTTAAACTA
>NW_016239964.1:0-274 GCF_001687245.7 Rhagoletis zephyria | reverse complement strand
ACATACCAAGGTACATTGAACAGGTAGTATCAGTAGAGCAGCTGATTTGATTTATTTTCAAATTATTTGGTCTCGAAAATGTCAAATATTTTTAATTTTTTCTCACAAAAATTCTGAATTGTTAAAATCCATTTGCATGTGAAACCTTTTTCCATACAAAACAAGCGATTGAATAGCAGCTTTTGGAACGTTCGCCCAACTCAGCAGCACAAGCGCTGATTACTAAGCCTTGCAAAGGATGGATCAATGCTTCGAGAAGCAAACAAATTTACTA
>NW_016239963.1:0-1063 GCF_001687245.7 Rhagoletis zephyria | reverse complement strand
CGTTAAATTCCGGAAACAAGCCTGTGAAAATTTTAATGAAGGTATCTAAAACTTAGTGAAGGCATTGAAAATTTGTTAAAGTACGGCAAAATGCTCGTAGTTAAAACTCATCAGAACTACAAAACAAAATTCGAAAGCTTTATGAAACTTTGAAATTTCTAAAGGACAGCTCAGAGATGAAAGCTTGGTAAAAGCTTTAATGAAATCGCAAAGTGGTACAAAAATCACACAAGATTTAAAATCGAAAATAAACTGGTAAAAGCTTTAAAAACTCCAAAATATTCGCACGCAATGCTGAAAAGAACTTACGAAAACATTCATACTGAAGTAAAATAACTGAAAGTTTACTGAAAGCTTTGGGGAAATCGTGAAAATCATAATAAAAGCTCTGGAGAAAATAAAGCAAAAATAAACCAGTAAAAGCTTTGAAAACTCCAAATTTTTGCACGAAAATGCTGAAAAACCTTAGGGAAACAATAAAAATCTAATCTGCGAAAGCTTTGAAGGTCTCATGAAAGCGTCATTAAAAATTTGGTTTGTCAAAGCTTTAAAGCTCTCATGAGAGCGTCACGACAATTGCCGAGGAGTAAAAATATTATTACACGCGAAAAGATTCGTTAAAATCTCCAAAGCTATCTATCACTCTTTACGAAATTTTAACATTAGAAAATTTCTCATACAAAAAAATTCCGTTCGGAGGCGCTCTATTAAATTCCTAGTGTGATATATTTTAGCAACCAGAAAGAAAAAATGTATTTGTACAACAAAAGGGATGAACCGCGAATGATCACCCTAATATATGTATGTATGAACAAGGCTTGGTCTAGTAAGTGAGGTATTTACTTCTTCATCGCTTACACGCTGCCAACCAGCAATTACACACACACACTTACAGAACGGCGTGTGGTAAATATGCGGCGTGTGGGAAATGTTAAGCGTACCGTTCAGGCGCACGTAATGATGTTGTTTCCCGGAGCAGCAGCAGCCGCCTAACAATCAACAAAACATTGGAAAATACCACAAAAACGATAATAATTTCACTTGTGTGTTTATAATTGCGAAA
>NW_016239962.1:0-1063 GCF_001687245.7 Rhagoletis zephyria | reverse complement strand
GAACTGGCTGCCGAGATAGGTCGATCTTCCACTCAGCCATCGATTTTTTCTTGAAAACTGCAAACTGATTTAAAAAATTTTGCAAGAAGAAAATCTCTTTTCCATTTCTTGTGCGTCATTTTATATAAATTTTTTCGTTTTTCTGGAGAGCTCTTAAAATTTTAACTGAGAATGAAAACATTGTCCTAAAAATATGCAACGCATACTCACTTACTATTGTTTTTTACGCTTAAGAGCCTAAAAGAGTTTACTAATAATAGGTACTTAACAAAGATTCGAAGGTTTAATTTGGCAACATTGACTTCGTTCCACCAAAATGTGCTAAATACATAATAAAAATACAAGTTCAGTTAATTTTCTCGGTATTCGAAATATTAAAAAAAATGCGGCAATTGCGAAAAAGCACCATCTCCATCGAAAACCAAAAATCATTTACCTTTTTTGTTACTTTTAATTCTCATATACCAATTTAGCAGTACCGTTAAGTTTTTCATGATCCAATGATCGGATCTAGACCAAATTATGGGACGACCCTTGAGGTGCCATCTTTCCGACAAAAAGAAGAATTATTGAAATCGGTTCACGTGGTCCAAATTAATGCTGTAGCATACATAAAAAAAGAAAAAAAAAAATTTTCCGACGAATTGATAACNTTATTTTTGTTTTTTCCATAACAATTTTTCTTAACGTCAGAATGTAACGAGCCCTAACCGCCAAAAAAAAAAGTAAGCGACATATTTTTCAAAAATTTTCTTTTTGATGCTGAAATGCCCGTAGAGCATCTAGATGTAATTCTGCATCAAAAAGAGAATTTTGAAAAAAATGGCGCTTACGTTTTCTTTTTGGCGGTTAGGGCTCGGTATGATAACAAAATATTGAGCCAAAAATAAAGTATTACATAATTAAAAACCCCATGGTGGGGCTAAGTTGGTAGCGTTACTAAAAGTGGTTACTTTGAAAAGGCCAAATATATGTATAACTCAGTTCAGAGCGTTTCACCGACATACCAGTTCCACATGCATACATACGATTCTAAAACCGCTCTGCTAACAATATTTTTATT
>NW_016239961.1:0-1063 GCF_001687245.7 Rhagoletis zephyria | reverse complement strand
TGGCCAGCGACCTTGTCAATAGCGATCCAGCAACTAATTGAAACGGGGGGGAAGTGGGAGAGCCTAAGAAGCATCACCCTTAAAAATCAGAACAGAACAAAAACAGGCACGGCTCGCTGGACAGTGGCAAAAGCGGGAAAAAATGGTCAGAAAGAANAATCAGAACAGAACAAAAACAGGCACGGCTCGCTGGACAGTGGCAAAAGCGGGAAAAAATGGTCAGAAAGAAAGTGTGCCTGCCCATTTGTCCGTTATTAATGAGCATCAGAAGATACACACACTCACACACACACAAAGACACATTTTGATTCAAAATTGTAAACAACAGCAGCAGCAGCAGCAGTTGGTAATGTGATCGGCGAATCGGCAAAACTCGAACTGCCAAAAATCGCCAAGACGAAGTCCAGCTAAAGGAGCAGCTTCTTTTGTTGCTCTTTAACAGCGGCAACACAGCCCCTGCTGCCGTGGCCTTGCTCGCTAATAGATTGCCAATCTAACAGCAGCAGCAGCAGCAGCTTAAGCCCCCTGTGACACGCTGAGATTAGTGTGTGCGATGGGGTGCAAAGATTGTCCGCCAAGAAAAAGGGAAAGAAAGAGCGTAGTCAAAATCTCTTCCTCGCCGGCTTCAAGAGAATGTAGAGGGAAACAAAAACCGAAGCAGCAAGGAAGGACGACCTCAAATCTAATGAACATCAGCTGGGGCGAGTAAACTTTCCTGTCACAGCACAGCACACTCACAAAAAAGCAACGGGAAAATGTTTGCAGTGAAGTAGCCTGCCGCCAGCAGTCTTGAAAATCATCATCATCATTACTATCATCAACAGGGAGCCACCATTTAGCCACCATTTCACCACCATCAACAACAACGCTGCATCATCTGACCAGCAGCAGAGGCAGTGGTTATCGATCATAATTAGTGAAAACTGCTGAGAAAGAAAACGGAGAGTAGGATCAATTATCATTTTTTCCTCACTTTACTCGGTCCGAACACTTCAACAACGAGAAAAACTCCGGGAAGAAAAACACTGGAGACTGTCAAAACAGTGTGACGAGTTTTTTCTTT
>NW_016239960.1:0-1063 GCF_001687245.7 Rhagoletis zephyria | reverse complement strand
ATGTCTGGTTAACATTAATCTGCGGTTAAACATCGTTATCGACGTCTTCAACTCTATGCATACAACAGGTAGTCGGTAACGTCGATAACGATGTTTAACCTGTAGTTAGTGTTATCCAGACATTGAGTAACCGGCCCTTAATGTGTTTGTAATAATTATCACAGAACAAACACATAGTCTTGTGACGGGTGTAATACTCTTACATAGGCGCTTAATGCTGCATTTTATTTCGAAGTGTTACTGTAGAAGTGCTTCCAACCCGCCGTCGATCAAAAAATGGTTCTGGGGTACCGTCACGTACTCCGATAGCAGTAACAGCTGCAAATCCGGATCCAGACTCCAACTCATTTAATACGTGACCCACTGTGTTCAGATACTCTTTAATTGGCGCGTCTACTTCGGTTTCAAAGTCTACTTGCATTGGAGCCAATTGATGGTGTAGTCTGCCTCCGTTAACGGACTCACTTAGAGAGTCTTTGAAAATCAGGTATTTGATTATTGACTGAAAATCATAAAGCAAATTCATTTATGTTATGTTATGTTATGTTATGTTATGTTACTTTGTTTGGGTTTACCAGCAGCGGAAACTTTGGGAGGTAAGTACATGCGTGCCGCATAAAAAAGAAAAACTGTATAGGGTTTGTCGAATGAATGACCGTCGTAATCACCAGTTCCGAGTCTATTCGATTGCTGGATATGAGGCCTTATGTTGGATAAAAGGGGGATACTCCCCCTCAAAATGGAGGAAGTTAGACTATGGTAACAGAAGATATGGAATAAATTAACCCAAGAAAACTTCCGTGCCGCTTTCACTTTTATCTCAAAGTGTATACCGCTGGTAAGCCAACATAAAGGTTAAAATATAAAAACAAATTAATAGAATTAAAGTAAATCTGTGGAAAATTAACAATAAAATAATTTGTTCGCAAAATATATAGAAGACCTTTTTATTAAAAAAAAAAAAACTTGTGCGACAGTTATATTTACATAGTCTAATCTATTTGAATAATTCGGCACCTGAGTGGAAGATCGACCTATCTCGGCAGCCGGTTCGAAAGCGTCC
>NW_016239959.1:0-1063 GCF_001687245.7 Rhagoletis zephyria | reverse complement strand
TCTACTGGGGACACCCGAATGAATCGCCCTTACAAAAGAGCAGCCCCAAGGCTCTAGCAGCGCGCTTCTGCATCTGAAGACATGCATAATTGCGGTGTCAGATGCGAGATTCTTGCGCGGGCGGTGGGAGTTTGGGTTTTAGTGGGTAGCCCAACACGCTTCGGTGGGAGTCACACACTCGGGGGGAAGGTAGACTAGCGCCCCCGGCCGGTGCATAAATGCATAAAGCATTTCCCTCGGTGACAGGTAATAAGGTCAACGGAAATAAGGTCAATTGACTTTATTTCCCACCCTGGTGCGAAATAAAGTCAACTGACACTATAACCTTTTTAAAAACGAAATAAAATCCATTGACATTATTTCTCTTTCAAACATTAAATTTGCTTAGCTTCACTGCGGCCCGCATCAGCGCGCCACACCGCGCGCGCCGCACTCCTGCTCGCGCCCCGCGTACCCCGTGCGACCGGCGCGCACAGCACGTCACGCTACGCTTTCTCAACTAAAATTTTCAGCCCCGATTGGAAGATTTTGGGGCAACAACAAACAGAAAAATGTGTCCATGGACATAAAAACGGGTATGGCCCAATTCGAGGAGAGCTTAAATATACTAAGCTACCTTCGAGAGCAGAGCCGGAGGGTAGACCCCCCTTTCCGAGCTGTGGAAGGCTGGCCCTGGCTCGCAAAAGAGAGGTCGAACTCGATCCGGCTCCCCTACAGGCGAGCCGGAAAAGAAAAAGAATACTAACTATAATAATAATAGTAGTAATAATATTATTATTAATAATGGTAATAATAATAATGATAATAACAATAATAATGCACAGAAAACCGTACCAGATAATCAATGTAAAACGGTTGGAATAAGCAGAAAGCCAGCGCCAGGTGAACCCTTCAATAAGGGCGAGGCGACCAGCCGCAAAAAAAGAAGAGGGTGAGAAAAAAGATTAGTCTCGCCAAACTAATTATTAAGCCAGCTGGAGGCAAAAACTATGCAGAGGTTCTCGGAACGACACATGGTAAGCTCCAACCTGAGAAGACGGAGACCGTAATTCGATCTGTTCGG
>NW_016239958.1:0-1063 GCF_001687245.7 Rhagoletis zephyria | reverse complement strand
ACTTACTCCTTTGCTCGTCAAAAATTTGTTTTATTTTTATTTTTTAATTGGGAAATACCACATTTAACCGCCTATCTTGTGTATTTTTCATTAGCGTGCATCCTTTCAGCACTTGCTGCAGCTGCCTTTGCTCAATTCCCTATGCAACGTCGCGCGTCGTCAATTACCAACTGTCACCTGGCGTACACGGCGTATACTTATACTTTGCTTATAAGCTGTTGCGGACTCGTTAACAACGAACAAATCAAAGTTACTTATACGCCGCGTTGCCAAAAGTTTTGGTTGTTTACATAATTTAACTCTTTGTTGCTTTCTTGCTTTTGACAAGTGCTTCGAACACCAATGCCTTGTTGGTGGAATGAGAGCTGCTTGTAACTACATATGTATGTACGTTGCTGAATTGCCGGTTTAATTTGCAAGACTTTTAATTGGAGACCACAAAACTTTTGTACTTGTTTATTGTTACACGCGCGTACTGAGATGGTAGATTGCTTAAACGAAGCTTATGTGTTTGTTGTGCGACTTTGAGTAGGCGCGTTACTCTTGGTTTTGTTCACATACCACTTGCGTAGGCGATGCGTTTAATGTTCGTGGGCGATGCGTTTGGCAGTAAATAATCGTTTGTTTTGATGCGAATTTTATTTCGCAGGTAAATTTTTTTTTTACAAAGTATTAAGTCAAAGTTTAATTGGTTTGCTCGTTGGTGTTGCGAGTACTTAAGAATTTTGATTATTTTTGAAAATGAGCTCTTTTGAAATTTTTTTACTTAGCGTAATTTCTTTTAGAGCTTAGAGGCGTTCTTTGTAGGCATATTCATTAGGGTGGTGCTTAAAGGTATCAACATAATGGGGTACCCCTATATTTTGTTCGACATACCAAATAAAGACNCTAATGTAAAAACTTCTATGCGAAAATTCTAAAATATTGTATTTCTCTGCAGCATGAGTCTTACACAAAATTTTTTGGAGTTCCGATGTTTAAAAAAAATTGCTTATTGGTTTATTTTTAAATTTCAAAAGTAACGTTGAATGAATTTGAGTTCTTTCCCTTGCACTTTTGTTAA
>NW_016239956.1:0-1063 GCF_001687245.7 Rhagoletis zephyria | reverse complement strand
CCAGTTCAGAACTAGAGATTTTCCCCACAGGGTATGTACTCATAAGCCTCTCGCGCTGAGTGGAGCCGCTGTTGGCCTCCACTCTGTCTGTCTGTTTCTGGTTCGCGGTCGGCTTTTTCCCATCATAAAATGTGGTTTTGGAATTAATTACGGACATTAAAGACATTTACGTTAATTTAATTTCGAAAAATTGTGAAATTATTTATGCCCAGCTAAATTGCCATGTGTTGATGTCACACAGTGGTTGGCGAGTAATTTCATTTTTTTTCAGCTAGATAATATTTAATGTAAAACTGCACCACAGACCAACAAAAAAGTATGATAATATTGTAGTCTCATTTTAAATGAATGTATTCTAAAATATGGATCTATGACATTATAAGCTTTTCTTGATGGTGTGAAAATGGTAATCGGCTTAATAAATTTATAAGGAATCCGCCCCTCTCTAATGTCATCCACAAAAAAAAATCTAAACTTAACCATTCATTTAGAGAATGAAGATTTAGATTCCACCAAAATAGTTTATTTGTTGATGTTAATATAAATATGTATGTATGTAGGTTCTATAAGAAACGGCGTGCAAATATGGGAGTCTTGAGAGTATGAGACTAGGGGCTGGTTTCTCCAACTCAACTTAACTTAGTTTAGCCACTTTTTGGACTTAAGTCAAAAGTTAGCCTAAGTTTTACACAGCTTATTCTTGACTAAGTCAAGAAAATTGGCTTAACTAAGTCAAGTTGAATTGGTGAAACCAGCCCTAGCTGTGCTTACAGGGAACTTAGCAACAGTCGGACGGCACTCTTCTTCTTCTTCTTTATTGGCGCGATTTTAGCCGAGTCCAAAACAGCGCGCCAGTCATTTCTTTTCTGTGCCAACTGACGCCAATTGGAAATGTCACATGAAGTCAAGTCCTTCTCCACCTGGTCTTTCCAACGCTTTCCTCTTCCTCTGTTACCAGCATCGNTTCCAACGCTTTCCTCTTCCTCTGTTACCAGCATCGCAACCCGCGTTGACTATTTTCAGAGCTGGAGCGTTTCTATCCATTCGAACGACGTGACCTAGC
>NW_016239955.1:0-1063 GCF_001687245.7 Rhagoletis zephyria | reverse complement strand
CTCACAAAGTTGTTTTGAGATTTTGCTGAAAAAGTTAAAAATCAATGGGGAAACGGAGTAATTCACCGGGTTTGATCAAGCTACATATGTACATACATATGTTGTCTTCCAAGGAATCAAAATAATTTAATTTGGGTCATCGAGCTGCGAGTGATTAAAAAGTATGGTGAGTATAGGCGATATTGGAAGTTCGGTTGCTTGATAATTTTACGGCCGATTCCATGTAAAAAGCTCCGTTCCGCTTAGGTCAGTGTGAACACCAGCCTTCCTGAACACACCCTGAGTCGGAGCTTTACAAAAAGCTTTTGAAAATATTAAGTACTGAACGCGTTTTACGGCGGATTTCCACTTGACATTGAAAGGAATCAAAGCGAATTTAAAAAGGTGGTGTTAGCCGTATATAAGTAAAAAATTGCACTAGCAAATTATACGCAGATATCCATACTGTCATTGAGTTACAACAAGCACATCATTTTGACGTAATGCCCTCCACGGCGGAAAACTCAGCTGTGTGAATAAAAATGTATGCAAATTAAAAACGATTTTTTTTACAAAACTATTGACCAAGATATTTTTAATGCCCAACTTTTACATGAACATTCTTGTCATTTAATGACTAATGGGTTACGAAATGGTGAAAAGAACATTTAAATTTTTACGTTTAGGGGTGAGAGCTCGGGTAGTGCTGAAACGTAGCTATTTTTCAGTGAATTTCTTTGCAAGAAATGAATTTACTAATTAACTTTCCCATAACACCTTGGGAAATAATTCCCAGATCCATAGAAGAAAGCCCTAGGAATGTATGCGTAATGTTCAGCAAACAAAGATGGAGAGTAGATCAGGCGCCTATGGCTTTCACAAAATTATTGAGGTTATGAAAGCGTCATCTGTGCATGCATAAAATTTTCGTGGTAGAGGTGTTTCTTCGAAGATGCTGTAACTGTATTTTGGCGGTTGCAATCACCAAAACCTTGAATAAAATAATATGAGTACTAAGAGCGACCATTGTTCTTTTATTGCGTAACGAATTATTGCTCGAAAAGGGCTTAATCTCCTGTCCAGC
>NW_016239954.1:0-1063 GCF_001687245.7 Rhagoletis zephyria | reverse complement strand
CAAGCAATTAGGTGTAAAATGATGAGTCTAATTGAAATTGTAACACACTTTTTTTTCTTTTAAATACCTAAAGGCTAGTTTTCACTATTTTAGAGATATTCTGTAGTGCTCATTCGATGTTAAATCGATATATCGACTTTTAGACAGCTGTGCCCAAATATGTCGACAAAATATGACTTAACGAAAGTCAGCAATAAAATATGGAAAATTTTACTTGGCATTCAAAAGAAGAGCACGTGGCCCATCTTATGGAATACTATTTATAATATTACAGTCAAACACATTTATTAGCGTTACAATTTANCACTGTCTCTTATACAGTAATTGGTTTTTGTGGTGATTCTAAGGGTACTTTTTAAAAACAGCTGCCGAAGTGAGCAATTGATTTTTAATTATTAAAAACGTCATGGAAGTCTTCAAATTTACATTAAAAAATGGATATTAAAATTCTAAAAAAAGTAATGTTTTTCAATTCTTTCATATTGCGTTTTTAGTTCATCTTCTGCAATTAAATTGAAAAATTGCAGTTTTATATGTTTCTAAATAGGCGCAAACTAAAAACCGAATTTCATCAAAATCCGATTTTCATATATCCGTTCACAAGGATAGCGGGTGGAGCAAAATGCCCATCTTTGCGTTATTTCACAAGTTTAATTTTTTAAGTAAAAAATTTGCATCTGCGACATTCCTGGAATGTAGGTGCACGATAGGTGCAGCGATTGCTCACATGCGTCCATAATCGCAAGCGTGTACACTTTTTAGCTGAAAAATATTTGTCTTCAATAAGTCACTGACTTATCGAGCTGCCCTGATGGAATAAATATAATCGTATTGGTATGCGGATATTTTTTTGAATTTGTATTCGCGTTGGTATATGGCTTTCTATTTTTATTCCCACTCGCATTCGTATTTGTAATTGGATTCGTTATCGCACTCGTACTAGTGTTTGTATGTGTACGAGTATTTATATTCGAATTAGAATTTGCCTTCGTATTTGTGTTCATATTCGATTTCCTATTCGTATTCGTTTTCGGTTTTCTATTCGTATTCGTATTCGTATTCG
>NW_016239953.1:0-1063 GCF_001687245.7 Rhagoletis zephyria | reverse complement strand
GGTAGGCGATCAGCCGGGACTCTGGTTTTCGAGGCATTTGCTCGGAAGTAGACTGAATCGTTTTCGTTGTCTTTTCCGGCTGACCACTTTCGAGGTCAAAGGTGGAGCAGACCTTTTCGCCGCCGTTTGTTTGCACCTCGGCGTCCACCTTTTGATTTTCATTGTCGCCCATTTCCACCTCACTGTCGCCGTTGATTGATGGACTTTGGCTGCTGAGGCTGCTAGGTCTGCTGTCGCCGCTTTCTATTGACTGACGGGGATTCATGTCTATTGCTGTGATGTTTGGGATGTTTTGAGTGGGCTCTAGGTTGTTGTTATTATTGTTCTGAGATGACTTTAGATTTTGGTCAGTTGGTGGGGATGAAATGGCTGTGGTGAGGGTGGTGGTGAGGGTGGTGGTGAGGGTGGTGGTGATGGTGGTGGTCTGATCTGCTGATGTTGATTTCGGTGGTGAAGTACTAAGTCGAGTCTCCTTTTCTGCTTTTTTACTTCTAGTTTGCTCCAGTTGCTCTGGTGCTGGCAGTGTCTGGGCGAGCTGTGCACTCTTGCCAGCGACGACCACTTTTTCAGTCTCTGTCGTCGTTGTCGTCGTCTTTGACTTCGCCGCTGCTGCTGCTGCTGCTTCAGACTGGTAAGGATAGTGATTGCCCTTATCAGCAACACTTGTCGCAGCTGATGATGGTTGTGGCATTGTGGAGGAAGTGCAGGGAGGCATGTTGAGGAGGGGGAGGGAGGGAATGATTTGTAGGACAAGGATCAAAGTAGAGTGAGATTTGCGCGAGGTCTTTGCTTTGCTCTTCGAAGTCTTTGCCTTCAGCTGCCTTCAGCTGATAGGAGCGCTTTGCTTTGAGGTCGTCTGCTGCTGGTGATGGTAAACCCACGGCTCTTCTTCTCCGTCTGCTGGAGCATCAACTTTGCAGCTGATCTTTATTGCCGCCTCATCGAAGAGGAAGTTCGAAGTTTGAAGAAAAGTTGAGAGAGAGAGAGAGTGATAGAGGCTACGTAAATGATGTAAACATGTTATTAGTGCTGTTGTGAAATAGGAAGATGGAAATAGAAAGTG
>NW_016239952.1:0-1063 GCF_001687245.7 Rhagoletis zephyria | reverse complement strand
TGTTGGTTGTGTTTTCATCCCGTCGTACTCATTTTACGTGCATACATACTTATGTAGGTACATATAGAATGTAAGGGTAGGAAAACAATAGCGATTCACAGGCAGCAACGATCCTGCATTCAAGCGCAAAACAACACCAACAACTCAACAAACAGACAATGAAGAATAATGTGGATGTGGTTGCCGAAAGCTGAATAAACCGAGTACCGAACAGCGAACAGCAAGCGGAGGAACGGTGAACGGTGTACGGCAAAAGCTATAGATTGAAGGATGTAAACTGAAAACTGACAATTGAGAACGCAGAACGCAGCACGAAGAACGAAGAACTGAGTAGTGAGTAGCGAAGCGTTGAAGAATAAGCGCCGGTTGCTAATTTACAGCGTAACTCAACCGAACAGCGAACAGCAACGTTATCCTTCAATTATCCTTGTACATTTCTGCGCCGCCGGATTAGTTGCTGCCTTACAAATACACGTCGTTTAGTTATTGTTGGCGCCGTTACTGAATATATATGTAAATACATACATATATACTATATTGTTAGTTGTTGCTTTTGTTGCTTACGCGCTGCTTATGCTATTCATATTAAAATCGTACGATTTACTATTGTTTAACATAGCGGTTATAAAATGATATTGATGTATGTTGCGCTGCTGGTCGCAGTAGTGTTAAATACCCGTATTTCACATTTTTTATTTTTATTAAAATTTTTTAGTTTTTCAACTAAGCAAGAAACGTTCACCCGTCGCGTACAATATTTTCATTTTGCATTTTTTGTATTTTTGCTTTGATTGCTGCCTGTTTTTGGTTGTGGTTTATTAATCATAATTTTTTTTTATAACCGCACTTTTATTGTTGTTTGATGAACCGTTGGTGTTGGTGGGAATTTCAACACAAATTTGTGATTCACTGAACTTTGAAGCGAATAGCAAAAGATGATCGTAATGAAGTGTTTTATTCAAATGTATATCTATTTGAGTATATACAAAGACCTACTGATTAATCAGCACAGTGATATAATTACACTGGTCTACAAATTTCAACTTTTTTTCTGCGAATAAGA
>NW_016239951.1:0-1063 GCF_001687245.7 Rhagoletis zephyria | reverse complement strand
TAAATGGTTTTGAATATGTATCACATAGGTTGCCATCTTTTTAAAAGGTTAAATTCAAATTATTCAATATTTTAAATGATTTATTATAATATGGGTATCAATCGAAATGGGTTTTCAAGGACTCCATTTCAATACTACATGTAAGAGGTTTCCATCCGTTTAAAATCTCAAATTCAGTGCAGGAGATACGGCAATAGAAAAGTATGACAAAGAAAGTCTTAGTTTGAAAATATTTTGAAAATGGTTAAACAAATTTTAAACCTCCTGTTTTTTAATTGAGTTTACTCAGTGAAGCACGTAGAAATTTCATATACTCAGCGAAGCGGGTGAGGGCGATCTAGTACTTAATAAAGGAACCGCTCTCTGCAGTAATAACTTCCTTACCGAATGCTCCGGAAAGATTACAAGATTCGATCAACGTTTTGAACCCAATAGAGCCTATGACAACTGAGCTTTCTGGTGAAAACTATCCGACGATGTCATTGGTGGTGCCTTTAGTCAGAGGACTCCAATTTACAATAAGATCCCAGCAAATGAAAACTACAGAGGGAGAAAGTTTAAAAACCAGTTTGTTGGAAGTAATTTGGAGAAGACTAGGCCAATTACAGTCCGACAAGATGTGTGCAAAATCGACTTTTTTGGATCCACGGTTTAAAAAGATTGCATTTGGCAATGAAAACAATGCAAGTAATGCTCAGAAATGGTTAGCAGAAGAGGTTACAAATTTAATACATCTACGAAACAGAAGAACTTCCACTGTTTCAGCAAGAGAAGTACAGATGGATACAGATCAAATATCTCTTTGGACTCTACATGACCAAAAAGTGGCTGAAGCAAAAACTATTTGCCACAACGCCCCTAATGTTAATGCACACATCGCATTAGAACAATATCTAAGACAGGATTTCGTTGAGAGACACCAAAACCCATTAAACTNCTGGCCAAATAATAAATGATAAAAGAAATAGACTGAAAGGCAAAAGCTAGACCAAATAATTTTTTTGAACTGCAATCTCGATATTTAAACAATAATATGTAGGTATTTTTTACATTGAATATTTTT
>NW_016239950.1:0-1063 GCF_001687245.7 Rhagoletis zephyria | reverse complement strand
TATTTAATGTTCGGCTCCACCCGAACTTAGACTTTCTTACTTGTTAAACATTAAAATTAATTTTTCTCCAACCATTTGATGTAATTGGTTCTTAATTCTAAAAAAATCTTTAGTTTTTGAAAATGTGACAGCTGGTTCAAAAACTTACTCGGCGAGGTCCATAAACTGACACAACTCGTTCTGGAGTTTGGTATATATTACACTTACACTCACCCAGAATCAACTCCGATATAATAAATGTAAGCGAAGTATGTAAAAAGAGGCTCATGAGTAGGGCCGAAAAATTTAAGCTTTTGATTGGAACTCCTTATTTTGCTTATTCAGGGTTACAAAGCTTAATTTTAACTATCATGTTTGCTTTACTTATTNATAAAGTTTGGTATATATTACACTCACACTCACCCAGAATCAACTCCGATATAATAAATGTAAGCGAAGTATGTAAAAAGAGGCTCATGGGTAGGGCCGAAAAATTTAAGCTTTTGATTGGAACTCCTTATTTTGCTTATTCAGGGTTNCTGGAGTTTGGTATATATTACACTTACACTCACCCAGAATCAACTCCGATATAATAAATGTAAGCGAAGTATGTAAAAAGAGGCTCATGAGTAGGGCCGAAAAATTTAAGCTTTTGATTGGAACTCCTTATTTTGCTTATTCAGGGTTACAAAGCTTAATTTTAACTATCATGTTTGCTTTACTTATTAAGTAAGGACCTTTTAAGTAAATGGTCAAGAAATAAATTGCTATTATGTCGTGTGTATGAATAGTAGTGTCCAAGAAACATCTGATATTTTACAGCCTGCTGTCTCAATTTTTCCTTACGAAATAATGGAACGGACCTATAATTCTAAACAAACAAACTTTAGCAAACCATAGTAGAAAGCATAGAAAGTTTCTTAAGAACTTCGTACTGCTTAAGAAAATTTTACCCAATAATTTTTTCTTGACCACTTCTTGGGCTTTTTTTTATTCGTCGAACTAAAGATATGTTTACAAATAATAACATAAAAACAAATTCGGTTTTTATTAATCCGTAACTTCAATTGCATTTCTGCTTGTA
>NW_016239949.1:0-1063 GCF_001687245.7 Rhagoletis zephyria | reverse complement strand
TTGGTCTAGAAAGTGAAGACAGTTTGAAAGCTGTCTTAGTGTGCCAGTGCACACTATCTTGATGGATGCTGTGACACTAAATAAATAGTTGCCGTTTGGGCTGAACTGATAACCAAAGCTTCTAATGCCGTTCTGGTGCACTGGCTGCTGCTGCTGCTGCTTTAGTATGCGCCAGTACTGTGTTGTCTGCAATTGAACACTCACACTAGCACACACAACTGGCATTGCACTGCAACTGATTGCCTCGGCAGACAAATAAACGAAACTAAAGGCAAAACATTGACACTACCACACAAACACCAAATAATAAAAAATTGTCAAATGAAGATCAATAAGTTTTTTCAAGTGTATAAGTGGCTGGCAACTAAATAGAAGAAGTGAAAAGTGAATACCAAGGAGAAAAGGAAGAAGCGTTAAAGTGACACTAAATGCTTAAAATGTAAATAAACTGAACTCAAAAATGACAAAGTTTCTAAATTAAGAGAAAAATATAGTTGAGGACTGCTAATAACTGGGAGTTTTTAAACAACAACAACAACAGTTATGATCAGCAATCAAAATGATAAAGTCGTTATTCAACCGAGAGAGTGACGCTTTTTTGTTGGGCAAACCTTCAAAAGTTCTCAGCGCCAAGTGGTGCTGAGCACTGCGATTGAGGTTGACAGAGAAAGATGATGAGTGAAAGAACTAATGTGAAGAACTTACTGATTGAGCTTTTCGCCAGTGTTTCCAGTGCAGAAGTCGATGACGTGCCAGCGCCAGCGTTTGAAAAAGCTGATATGCCAAACACGAACACTATTCACGCTGATCTGTCAAACTGGTCGATTTTTCACTTTGTGTAAGTGTGTGTGTGTGTGTGTGTGTCTTTTTCACTGATTACATTTGGNTGTGTGTGTGTGTGTGTCTTTTTCACTGATTACATTTGGCGCACGGCACAAAGTTTGGCGCAAGGTGTCTGGTGGCTGGCGCAAACGATGAGGATGCTGATGCTGAAGCTGATGGTGTTTCTGCTGCTGCTGCTGTTTCTGTTGAGGTCTGCACGGTGCACTACTGTGAATGAAAG
>NW_016239947.1:0-1063 GCF_001687245.7 Rhagoletis zephyria | reverse complement strand
AACATCACCTGCATGACGAGGCGCAAATGCTCCCCATAAGGGAGCACAACACAATGATCTGCAAGCAATTCCTAGTAAGTAGTCACAGACGTGGACACCCCAACAAACACTTGCTTGCAGAGGAGCCCTCGCCAACACATGTGAGAAGGCATGTCGAACTAACGGACGAATTCCAGAGGTTCATAGAGCAACCTCTCAGTCTCAAGTTACGTAGACTCCAGACCTGTGAATGCCGTTCTGGGCACACAACCGTCTGCCTCGGGAGACTCGGACCACAATAGCCCAACTTCGCTTTGGCTACTGCAGCAGATCCGGCATGTGGAGTGACACCCCATGACTCGAAACATCTCTTCACATGCCCGGAAAACCCCACACAGCTAACGCATCTGTCCCTATGGACAGACCCTATAGAGCCTGCATGGTTTTCCGTTAGTTGAGCTTGACGACAACGACTGAGATACTATGCAATCAAGGTGGGGTTTTTGTAGCCGATACAACAACAACAACCGAAGGAAAATTTCCTCACTGCAAGGAGCCTAGCCCTATCCCCTGCGAAATCCTCGGCAACCCTTTTCACCACCTGGACGAAGGAGGTCAGACTGCCACTAGGTATTCACGTCGATGACGTAACAATACCGACGGTGAATAACCCGAAAATGCTCGGAGTTACCTTCGACAGTCTGCTCTCCTTCTCGGCGCATACAACCGCAATTGTCAACAAAGTACAGAGCCGCAACAATGTCCTCAAGTCGCTGGCCGGCAGCACTTGGGGCAAAGATGAAGAAACGTTGGCAGCTGGTTCTGAACTACGCAGCGCCCGTATGGTCGCCGGGGACTGGCAGGACGCAGTGGATAAAGCTGCAGACCTGCCAAAACACGGCATTACGAACCGCGACAGGATGCCTCTGATGACGCCTCTACATCACCATCACGACGAGGCCCAGATGCTCCCGGTNCCCATTAAGGTCAGACGGGTTATGCTTTAAGTGTTGGAAAATGGGTCATGGGCATCGGAACTGCCCGAACCCTAGAAAAGTATTGAAACGTAAGGACGAAGTTGGTG
>NW_016239946.1:0-1063 GCF_001687245.7 Rhagoletis zephyria | reverse complement strand
CCACTAAATTCGCTACTAAATACATATATATTTTTTTATATCCGCCATTTAACTTAACTTCTTTACCACCAATTCATTTTCAACTACAATCAACAATATTTCTTCATCCTCAAAATACATAACTAAAACCGGTTAATGCAACCACTATCCCAACCAAATTGGCCCTACTTTGCCGATGAATATCGTCTATGTGTGCGCTTGCTGCTAAAGTCAATAGCCCAAGCACTCAATTTTATGTTTTACGTTTCGACATCGTTTCTGCACACTCACACTCCGTGCACTCTACCACAAACTCATTTAAACTGAAAAGTCTTCACCAAAAGTTTTTGGCAGAAATCTTCACTTCGTCTACGCCAACTATGCTTAATTGAAAAATAATGTGTTTGTTGTTGCTCGCCGCAATTCTGTCAAGTAGGGGGCCATAAGCTACTCTCTGGTTTGCCAGATAATCGAATAAAAGTTGTATTTTTCATTTCTATTTCACTTAGTGTCGCGTTTGTGTGCGCGTACTGGTAATGACTACTTCAAAGTAAGTACAATTACTTGAAAAAAACTATAAATAGAAAACTAATTCAATTTATTTTAGTCATTTTTGCTGCATGGGGTTTAGAAGTCAATCGAAGTAGAGTTTGAAGTGTGAAAAATAAAATAAAAATGTTTTCCTGTTTTGCGGGCGAAATTCAGAGACTTTAAATTGAAAGGAACGATTCCGACATTCTCGAGATATTATTTGCTTAAAAATAAAGGAAGTTTTCAATATAACTATATTCTATATATCATTATTAAAGTTAAAAGTCCTCCAAATCACTTTTAAAGTAAAAGGCCATTACAAATATTGACATATGTATGTACATTGTGATCGATCTTAAAATATTAATAAATACGATAAATATATTAATAAATACGATTATCAATAACAATATTGTAATTAGTGGCATTTTATAAAAATAATTATTGTCGAGATAGGCCACCGGACGATTAGGGGCAGCCAGCCAAAAAAAAAAATTAATTAAGGCTTAAAGACCTCAACCAATCAAAAACTGGGCAAGGCTGCGAAACCTAC
>NW_016239945.1:0-1063 GCF_001687245.7 Rhagoletis zephyria | reverse complement strand
AGACTTGACGTGTCTGAAAGGGGACTTACAGGCTTATATGCACATCCATGTATATATATGGTATATAATCGCATATTATTTACAAGTTTCTTTGCAGATATATAAGATATACATGCATATTTACATATACATATGTATACTCAAATATTTACTTATGTATGCATATGCCCGTATATGGCTTACGCAAATGCTGCCCAAGGAGATTGACGACGGCGTGCCTCATAATTTAAGTTGAGTGTAGTGTAATTATGCCGGAGATTGACGGTAACAAAGTGCATAGTTTTGTTGATAAATGTGGTGCAGCAAGTCACGTAAATCAGTATGGTGTCATTATCACTCACGCACTTTTTACCACGAAAAAAAAGTATGCATAACCTATTATTTACAAGTAGGAAGTGCAATACATAAACACCGCTCATAAAATATACAGAAGCTAATAAAAAAGAGTAGATAGTGGCAATTAAGAACCTCGCTAAAGAAGTGTTGTACTCTTTGGAAACTATTAACTTCGATAAACTGCATGGATNTCATGAACATGAAAAGGTATTATAACTATGGTTCGATGTTTGTATGTACCAAACGAAGAAGAGATAGACTTATAGAAATTTATACTTGAATGGTTATAACGATGAACTGAGCAGATTTAGCCATGCCAGTCTGCCCGTCTTTTTTGTATAGCCTCTTGCTTTGCGTTCAGCCGTAGTCAGTGTTGCCACATTTTTATTTTTATTTTTTACCAAAGTCACCGGAAAAAGTTACCAAATTCAACAAAAAATTACCACCAACTTTATTTTATGTGCAGAACTGTACAAACATACATGTCGAGCTGTAACCGTCAAAATAACGTAAACGACGTTTTTTGAACATTTTCTTTTTGATGCAGAAATATTGCTAGAGCATCTAGATGCCTTGCTGCATCGAAAAGAAAATTTTGAAAAAAATGACGATTACGTTATTTGGTAGTTAGGGCTCGATATATCTGTACATTTGTATATCCAAAGATACCAAGCTTTACAGGCAATCAGCGCTCCATTCACCTAAAATTTTTACGAAAGTTTGTTGA
>NW_016239944.1:0-1063 GCF_001687245.7 Rhagoletis zephyria | reverse complement strand
AAATTGGAGGAGAAGCTCGGCCAGACACTTAGCAAAAGTGTAAGCGCCACAATATTATTATTGAATTATTAGGGATTACTAAAAGTAAGTAGTAAGTATGTATTAGACAAAAATTGTAGACAAGAGCCACTTTCTTACATACAAAAATAGATTTTGTTCAAAAAATTTGTAAAAAGTCAAAGTTAATTTTTGGTGACTTGAAACTTGCACTTTATTGTCCCAAAATTTAATGGGCTACAAAACTCAATACTCGAAAATTTTCTAAGAAAGTTGGAAATTTGTATGAAAGTTTTTGAAATTTGATTAATATTTGTTAGCTCTAATTTATGCGGTTTCTGTTATTAAAAAGTAAATTATCTAAAAATTAGAAATTTAATTTTGATTTTGGTAGTCCTGCAAAAATGTTTAGCATTATTTTGCAATTCGCTGGTACATTGTTTTTGGGAGCCGCCGATGTGCTATTCATATTTTCATACGTTGACGAGTTCACTGGCGGGCCAAATTGTTCCGCACAACGAGTCGAAATCGAATTCGATTCGAAGTCGTTGGCTCAGTTGGGTGTATGTATGAACGTACAAATATGAATGGACAAACGGCGAATTCGCGGTCTGTGAACATCAACGACGCGCAGCTACCAAAACCGGTAAACCAGTAGCGGGCGATTGGGTGGTTGGGCGGTTGGACTTTTGGGTGGCTAGTTGCATATGTACATATGTATGTATATACACATACATACATACATACAAAGGTACAAAGGTATACATGCACTTGTAAATATGTTTGTCGTTTAAATGCATATAACACTGAAATAAGCACGCATTTGCATAGCGGGGGCCAACGTACGAATCCCCATTTAAGCGAAGAGCACAAACATCAAAAAATTAAAAATAAAATAAAAATGCCGTTTGACGCTACTTGATAATAAATTTTGCCTTTTTTCGCTTATATTCTTTCCGTTTGATTTTTCAATGTGTGTGTATGTGTGTACTACATAAATACATATACTCGTACTTTACAACTTATAGCTGAAATACAATGCCGGCGAACGGCGAACTCACCACAG
>NW_016239943.1:0-1063 GCF_001687245.7 Rhagoletis zephyria | reverse complement strand
GTATTTTTTAAGTAAATTTGAAAGTAAGTCACCGAAAATTTTATGGACATTGTTCCCATCAGCCTTTTGAGAACAAATAAGGGGGAAAAATTTCATTTTTCTGCATAGTTTTTGGAATTTTTTCTCAATGTGTGGTCCGAAATTATATCGAATTTACCAAAAAAAAACAACAAATATTTAAAATTCTTTCGAAAAGCCTCTTAAAACAGGAAAATTTTTATCAAACACCATTTATTTATTTTGAACAAAATATTGCATCAAAATGTTATTTAATAAATTCTTTACTAGGGTTTTTTCCATTAATATGGATAAAACCTAACGAAATTTATAAATTGTAAACTTTTAGAATTCTTATTCATATACAAAGCACCCCCTAAAGAAATTTCAGGTCGCCCCTGCAAACATAATTACATTTACATACCTACATACTAAAGGTATACGCCGCCGAGCCACGCCGCCGCCGCCGTCGTTTTTTGTCATTCCTCACGCGCCGCCACTGAGTTACGAAAATATCGGCGCGGCGGCGGCTTCGTTCGGCGCCTAACAGGCTAACCTAATATTCACGCACGCCGCCAATTTACTATCAAAAATTTCTCATGCACATACATCTTGTTTGGGACCAACCGAAATTGAACGGCGTGCGTATGAAGCTAACTCAATTTCCAATTTTTGTTCTGCGTGACATTTTGATTTGACGTTTCGCTCAATGAAATCAAATGCAAACGCACGCAAGCCAATTTCGGGTGACGCAAAAAAACAAATTCGACGGCGTGCGTACCAAAACGCAAGCCGCGAATATTAGGTTAGCCTGTAAGGAATTTTGTACAAAACTTCCATGATGTATGTACATTGATGTACATCGTTTAAAGGAACTAAATATTACTTGTATAAAAACACAGTTTTACGAAATGAAAATTACATTTTTAAATAAGTTTTTTTCATAATTTGCGCCACTGGACAAGGATATGATCTCCTTTATTTTTCTAAAAAGAGCGTAACTCAGAAAAAACATAAGTAAGATATTTTTCGATCGGAAGCGTTTATTACAGTTAAATTATGGTCG
>NW_016239942.1:0-1063 GCF_001687245.7 Rhagoletis zephyria | reverse complement strand
TCCTGTGAAAATATTTTTCAAGGTCGCCAACTAAAGCTCTACATCTTCTTTAAGTACAATAGGTAGGATGCCAATCATACCGGGCGATTTGAGACAGTGAAAAGACTCAATATCATATCTTAGGGCATCTTCATTAGTCACAGTTCTGGCAAGAAAGTAGTTGTACCTTGACACGTGGTTCTCGCCTAACAGTGACGCCTCTTCCCCTCTGTGCGGTATTTTTTGCTCCACAGCCTTGAGCCAATCCCAGTTAGCTTGAGAGAGGAAATTACGGCCCGGATCAGATGGATCTTGCAGTACTTAATTTGCGCAGTAGTCACCTGCAGAGTATAATCCGCCCTCTCTACTGCGGCAATGAGCGGAGGGCCTTCTACGGGCTCACAATAAGCTAACATGACCCCCCAGACCTAGACGTAGTAGGAAGGCTTGATAATTCAAGGGCATAGCGAGAGCAGAGGTCTGTCTGGCTGATAGGAATTGTGCAATACCACACCAGTACCCGCCACACTAGGACACGATGAGGCATTAGGACAGGCATTGGTGGGTACCACACAGTTTTCCTTATATTGCAACGTTCGCCAGCTGATTTGGATGTCAGTGCATCCACCGAAGTCCCACTGGCTTCTGGAGTAACCTCCGTAGACCTGGGCCGCTTGNATGCTTCCTCCTCCTCCTCTTCTGGGTTTGTGAAAGAGCACCAAGTCGTTGGCATCGAGCTGCTTCTCAACCCACATCCCCTGCAAGAGATTTTTTCTCTCCCAACTCTGAAGAAGAGAGGATTGGCGTTACCTCCCCATAAATTTGAATATATACGTTTAACAAAACTTGTTTAATTTTCTATGAAATCTTAATAACATGAACACAAGTTCAAATGACTCCGGTCTTGTTTCTAAGGTGTTATTTAAATTTTTGCATAAAAATCTTTTTTTTTACGATTTTATCTATGTACATTTTATCTTGCAAATATTTTGCACATTCAATTAGCAAAAAAATCCGAGCTATACTTATTATCTATCTACTTCGAACGATATCATTTATCTTTTATTTTTGGATTTAATTGCAA
>NW_016239941.1:0-1063 GCF_001687245.7 Rhagoletis zephyria | reverse complement strand
CCTCTAAAATTGGTAAGCATGGTCTTAGTAGTGAGTTTAAACCAGCACTCAATCTCAGGAAACTCAATATTGTAGTAAATATGACTATCCTCGACTATCATCTGGCACTGAAAATACATTAACATCTCGATGTTTGCCAGCAGCAATTTCCACCTCACTCCACACTGCACTTCACCAGCAGCGATTTTCTTAAAGCCCACAAGTGGACTCACGTGATCGTACTTTGAAGTTTTGCCGATTTGTTATTGGTGGTTGACTTCTTCGAAAGGCAGATTTCTAAAGATGATTAAGATTAAGAGGCTGCTCTGTAAATTCAGATTCCTCTAGGTGACCGGCTGCACGTCTTATGGAAGAGATGCTTGCATACCTATGACATGGTCTATTATGCGTGCCTCTTCAACCTAGTCAAGTACTTCCATGGGCTTTTTATTCCAAATTTAAAACAGATTCAGTGTGTGTGAAACTCTGCGTCTGACAAAACAAAAAAAAAAAATTCCAGAGAATATTCCTGCTATTTCATCATCCAGCTCACAAAATCGACAACCTTTCTTGTCTGAGTGATTAAGCTTACTGACTTGATAGCGAAGGGAGCAGAATCCGATGAAATATTTACCCAAAGTTTACGAAGTTTTTTTCGAAGCCTCTGTAGATGGACAGATAAATCGCTTAGCTTTCGTCTATCCAGAATACTCAATTTAGTGCTTGTTGAGTTTTTGGTCTACCCAGTTGTTTATGTCCTCCCTTGTATGTAATTGCGCTATACTACGAAATGGTTCCGAATCATAGAATTCATAGTTAGACGCCTGTTAAGTTGTCTCTCTTCCCAAATAGAAAAAAAATCAACATTGTGGTATCAAAAGACATACATATGTATTCCTTTTTCAAAACTCTGAAGCGGGAAATTTAAAAAAATTGAATTTAATCTCTTCCTAATCAAAAGCCGCCTGTCTAACTCAAAGTAATCACTGCGAAAAAAGTATAACAAGCAAGCAAATTTCCGTCGATTTCTATACGAACTGCATGCAACACAAATTCCAACTAACTAAAAGTAGCAACAAAACAA
>NW_016239940.1:0-1063 GCF_001687245.7 Rhagoletis zephyria | reverse complement strand
TCCTTTCAACCACAATCCAATGAAGAGTAATATAGAGTACAATACATTACTAAGATCCTCAATTGTTGTTGTGCATGTGGGCTTACTACCAAATCCCGGGAAGCTATATAACAAGGGGAAACCTTAGCGGCCGATAACTGTCCTTTTACCGAGAGTAAGGAAGTAGTACGTATTTTACGTGCAACCTGTCCTCCGCTTTTCATCAACATGCCTGCCATAAACGCCATTTCACGCTATTAATTCTCAAGTAACTCCCGTCCGAACCAGAAGAGTGGGGCGATCCCTGGGAGAGAAATATTTTATTATAGCTGGAATTATTATCAAAAGCATTTAAAATCGTTTTTTTATTCCACGTTACTAGAGGACATTAAGACATCCTCTCTCACATGGAATATCATTTTAGTGATCGACATTCGCTAACAATATTTCTAGGTAGGTGGTATTCTCTCCTCACTACTGTTTAACTCCTACATCCCCACGACTTTTACTGCTCGATGTTGGCGTCCGGCAATGACATTGATAACCGGTGTTTGAAAGTATCTAAATGGCTATAACTTCGATCTTTCACTTTAGGGTCAGCAAGCAATTCCTGCTCTGCTGATATCACAGGGAACTTCTGAACAGATATTTGCAGGAAGCAGAGCCACCTGCTCCCTTAGTAGGCCAGACGGTATCTCATCAAAGCAACTGACCTGATCCAAACTTAAACTGCACAGTGTTTAGGCCATTCACNTAATTCTCTCTCAATGAAGCGAAAATTTTCCCACTTACATCGAAAGCTGAAGGGCGACGCAGTCCAATACAGAGACCGAACATAACAGTTACTGATGAAAACTGTCATTGAAAAATTCACTATGAAGGAAATGTTCTACACCTATGTGATACATACCAATCGATTTCTTTTTTCACCGAGAAGTAAATTTGAAAATAAATTTTTATTTGTAATTTTTATGCATTAAAAAAGAAATTACAATTTTTTCTGATTTTATTTTATGTATCCAAAATAACAATAATTTTTATTTTTTATCTAAATTATATGTATGTATGTACAGTTATTTTTGTT
>NW_016239939.1:0-1063 GCF_001687245.7 Rhagoletis zephyria | reverse complement strand
TGCGCGAGCAGTGGAACCGCTAATCAATTGCCGACGCCGAAGAAGTAATATGATGCTAGCGAGAAAAAACATCCGAAAATTTATCATAGAATTAGGCGACTTACGTAAGCTTTCAAACCTACGCTGAACTCCTGCAAGAACAGCCATGCCCAGGCGACAGCTGGGCCACAAAAGCAGCTGCTTCCTTGAACATCGTCGGCGCAGGACGCAAGCTACATCCTACTTGATGGCAGCCGGCATCGTGAAGGGCTGGGAAAGGTATGGGAGCTGCTGTATTATCCCTTTTTAGACTCGTTAAGTTAGTCGAAGTACCTCTATGCAACACTGTCAGCGTGAGATTCTATTTGTTCGCCTCGTTGAAGATCCGCAATGTCAGGGTGTTGGGTTGGGTTGGCCGAGGTGCTGTGAACTGAAATTCACTCGAGGATGCCAGTTCGCACAGTTTAGAGGTTTGAATGTTTTTAAGCCCGCTAATATTCCCAACATTGCGCTTTTGACTAGTGATGAAACTCCCTGGGGCCCAGTCTAATTTAGTTATCTGCTGGATCAGCAGCTAGTTTGTAAAAACATAGCCGAGGTGGGGACAGTTTTTTAGTGCAGTTGGTTTTGCGCACTCCCGGATGCAGCAATCTTTTTGAGAGTTTTGGAGCAGCTGGGGCGCAGACTCAGGTCATTTGCCTGTGCTTCTTAAAAGTCGATGTGCTCTCCGTGGAAGAAGAGACATTTCGGTAACCCAAAAGAAAGGAAGGGGAAAGAACGGAGTATGGCAGAGTTATATGGCGCAGCAAGTCCTCGGTTACTCCTGGAGCCGAACAGTTATCCGGGAGGCTCCATAAGAATAAGAAAGCCCCTGACTGAAATCCATCCAATAGCAGAAAAACGTATGATACCCTGTTTTAGCCGGAAAGTAGATGGATACAAGCTGTCCTATCTAGAAAGATACGACTACACACTACGATCTTGTTTTGGGAGTAGCTTAGGGATGGACACATGGTAAGACTAGCTTCTATATAATGACCTCTTCATTCTAAAGATTTTGCTATATATCGCCATTTAAATAATA
>NW_016239938.1:0-1063 GCF_001687245.7 Rhagoletis zephyria | reverse complement strand
AGAGAGAGAGAGAGATCGTAAGTGAGCGCAAGAGAATGTGAGCTGCAAGTGTGTGCCTGTGTGCGTGAGATGAGCGAGTGGTGTAATGTGCGCGACATATGTCACTCACTCACTCACTCACTCACTCTGCTGGACCCGGGCACAAGTGAACAGCGAGAGAGAGAGAGGACTGCTCTTCACTAGGCCGCATTGCCCGCGTGCCGACGGGCTGGGGACCGGGGGAACAATGCGAGCGATGGTGCCCTCGCAACTCTCTCCCTCGCGCGGGATGGGAATGCTTGCCAGCACGACCCCACGGGCCCCTCGGGAAGGCTTGCTCAGGAGCCTAGCACCACTGCCACTGCTGCCCGAGAAGGGTAAAGTGTGCAAAGCGGCGTTCATTGTTCTGCTGCCAGTACTACCAGGGGACCTGTTACCTGTGAAATTGACTAGGACGAGGCAAGGTAGGAAGAAAAGGGAAGATGATGGAGATGACTTTGACTACTACACTACTGCTACTCCTATTGTCTGTCACTGACAATGAATGAATCGGTCGGTGGTGGTGGTGGCCAATAAATTAGTGACAAATTAGAGGGCTCAAACAGAGAAAGAAGGAGGGGGACAGCAAAAGACACTATCTTCTCAGACACGTCAATCTCACTTCTTTTTTCTCAGGCAAGTTCTCTCTCTCTCTCTCTCTCTCTCTCTTTCTCAAGACTCTCAGAGATTAGAGCAACGAGAAGAGTGACGAAATTCGTGGAAACCGCATCAGGCACCAAAGGCCACTACCACTCAACTCAAAGGGTTAAGGACACTTTTGGAAGATGCTAACGAGTAGTGGTGCAGAGAGGGTGCGGGTAAAATTAACGGGAAGAGGTAACACTCTCAAGTGAGTGAGGTGAGGGGTCAGAGGTGGTGGTGGTAGTGCAAAGAGAAGTGAGCGAGAAAGCAAAAAAGACTACCGCTAATCATCACCGTCGATAGAAAAGCCTCTCTCTCTCTCTCCGGTGATTAATGACTGGAATGTCATCCTCATCCTCATCGTCACTAATCGGTGTTATCGTAACCTCGCGACTAAGCTCTT
>NW_016239937.1:0-1063 GCF_001687245.7 Rhagoletis zephyria | reverse complement strand
TGAGATTACATCTGCACCTAAATACATGCGCTTATAGCCGTGCTTACATCGCTGCTGGTATATATTTCGCAATTTCCACTTTTGTTGTATTTGTTTGTTTTTTTTTTTACTGTCTACTTGCTTGTGTGGGTGCATTGGCCAACCACTTTACGGCAGGAAATACAATATGGGCTGCATATCGAATTCGATCAAGTGGAAAATACAACGTAAATAATATAATATAAATAATATAGTATTTGTACTGCGAGAAAAAAGTAGCACAATGCCATTGGATAGATGCAGCACAGAGTGACGTTATCATAAAAAAAAAATCATACATTTTTCAGAATTTTAATAAATTTGTTCGAATAGAAATGAGATGCGACTGAACGAAATATCCCAACGAACAATTAGGTTTGATATACATTTGAGAAGGATTTGAAATCAAAGAGAAGTTCGCAGCTTAAGTCTTTTGTTTGACAGTAAAATTTTATGCTTTGAAGTCGCTTGATTTCCTTTGACAATTTTTTTATACGCAATTCTAAAAATTGTGTGGGCCGCCGCTTATGCAACTAAACGCTTGCCTAACATGGCTGGCGTAAAGCTCTTGAAATGGCCAAATCTCCTAGAAAATATTATTAACGTAGATATAAACGCTGCGCCAAGATTTCGATTTCTTATTCTTTCCACCTACACTAACAGCCAACGGCACTTGTCAGCAAGCCTTTTTTCAATGTCTATGCTTTTTTGTTTGTAATTTTAACGCTTTTATATGAACATACTTACATAAGTACATATATGTATTTTATGAGCTGGCTACCATCTCATCAATAACAAAAGCGCCATGGCGTGTGGGTTGTTTTGATTGCGCGTGCGCCACACACAAACACACACCGACACACGTATTCACATAGATACTGCAATCTGCTTGTAAGCATCTTTAAATGATGGCAATTGCAAATAGCATTATCTGTTGTTAGCAGCATATTTTCCAGTGCGCATACACACACACATGACACACCTGTATTTATTCGAGTGTCGACTGCCTGTTGAGCCGCAACCATTTTTGCTTGATTACATATAA
>NW_016239936.1:0-1063 GCF_001687245.7 Rhagoletis zephyria | reverse complement strand
TTGGTGTTGAAAAAATTCAAAGCCGTTTTCTCAGCTAACGGAGGCTTGGGGACAATAAGGAGTGTGGATGAAATTGTAAAGGGTGAAGAAAGCGCCCTTATTCCTGATAATATGAATGTTTTAAATGTTCCATATTTAAATTGGGCTCCACTTGTATCAACTTACGTCGAGCGCACATTTAGTACATTCAAGGCTTTTCTTCGCGAAAATCGAATGAAANCTTATTCCTGATAATATGAATGTTTTAAATGTTCCATATTTAAATTGGGCTCCACTTGTATCAACTTACGTCGAGCGCACATTTAGTACATTCAAGGCTTTTCTTCGCGAAAATCGAATGAAAATGTTGCCAGAAAACTTCAAAATGCATCGTGTGCTTAAATGTTACTACAACTATACAGATTAAAGTTTTATGAGTTAGGAACTCGAAAGGATAAAATAGTCAAAGATTCAAAGTACAATTTTTTTCATATAATGAAACTACTTCATAGTTTTTCTCTTTTTACTTGTAATATAAGCATTTCTAAAATAAATATATTTATTGATTGTTCTTCGTATTTTCTGTCTTTTTTAGTGCCTTATTTTGCTTTTTTTGCAATACCTTTTTTTTGCCTTTTCTGCCTTTTTCGTTAATTTGTTTTGCCTTTTTTTGCCTTTTTTTGCAATACCTAGTGCCTTTTCCTGCCTTTTTCGCTATTTTATTTTGCCTTTTCCATCCTATTTCGTTACTTTATTTTGCCTTTTTTATAGGTTTTTAGGTCCTAAAAATCCGTTCCCTGGTTATGACCAATCTAGCGAAGCCGCTGTACTTTAATTCGCTGCACTATGTCGATATCATTTGTATGATAGTTCTACTTTAGTGTGTTTTATTTCTGGAGACGGAATAAAAAATCCATCCACATACGCACATGCATATGGGTGCAATAGATAAAAAAGTTGCTCATACGCCACACTAGCATTTTTACTTAAAATAGACAAAACAAATTTTGAGCTTCCTCATTTTGTAAGAAGACCAAAAAAATGCGAAGTCGTCAATTTTAAAACTGTGGTGATCTCCGAAATA
>NW_016239934.1:0-1063 GCF_001687245.7 Rhagoletis zephyria | reverse complement strand
TATACAACAACAAAGCCGTAACTGTAACTTCATAGCAGCATAAGCACCTGAAAACATCACAACAACAACAAAAAGCTGAACTCAATATCTACTACTAAACAAATGCATTTATCTAAAAATAAAGAGAAGACCGAAAAAAGGGGCGGCAAAAAGGTTCGCGATATGGAGCTAACAGAGTTGCAAAAGTAGGAGGAAATATGTATTAGCAAATTAGAAAATTTTGCCGAAATTATGTATGTCTCCAATAACAACAATTCATGTATATTTGCTGAAAGAAAAAGAAAAGAAGAAAAGAAGAAATACCGATTTCAAACTATTTAAATGTAAAAGAGCCTAACTACAAAAACAAGTTCAACTATTAAAATTAATTAATTATTTTTTGCTTTGCTGCAAAACTGAAACGACTGAATTGTAAAGCAAATTTAAAAGACTATGACAAATATTAACTAAAANACACACACACACACACTCAAATAAGTCTTCTGTTTCGGTTTTTCGCTTGCAAAGCAAAAGTTGTTGAAATTTATGCAATTAAAATTTAAAAAAAAAAATTACCAGAAATTGGAACAGGAATTATTAACGAATTAGGCAACATATCAAAACTAATATTTAGCTTAAAGAAAAATATTAGATGAATTTATGGTATGTACATACACACATACATACTTACCTACACCAACAAGGCACAGGCATGCATACATATGGAAATTAAAAAAATATAAATAAATTTAAAAGTAAAAGTAAAAGAATGCAAAGATTGATTTTTCTGCGAGATCAAAACTATTTGAGCTGAGGCGTAACAAATTTGAAAATTTTGAAATTTCAAAAAGAAGAATTTACTTAGCACGTTTCGATGGCAAATAATGTTGAACTCCATGTTAATGTTGTTTGAGGGCAAACATATTGTTGAGAAACTTTAGACATATGAAATGAATAAAAAAATTAATACAATTTTAAACAAAAACTATAGTATATAGTATGCAGACGTGCGTACATACATCAATATTATACATACATACATATAAATAAAGCATAAATATATCCTAAAATTACATACATAAAT
>NW_016239932.1:0-1064 GCF_001687245.7 Rhagoletis zephyria | reverse complement strand
TTACATATCTTGACATATATCGATTACTCGAGAAACTTTTGGTAGATAAATCTATCGATTTCCATAATTCGATTAATTCTGATAGCTCCATAAATTTTGGATATCTATCGACAAATTTAAATAGCTCGATAAAAGTCTATAACCCTAGAAATTTTGAAACCCTGATATACTTTGAAAACTCCAAAAATTTCGATTCGATAAACCCAAAAGAACCGATAACTACCAACAAATTTCGATAAAGCAATAAATATCGATAACCCAAGAAGCTAGAAAAGCTCGATATCTAAATATCGTTAAATCCAAACCGAAATTGTAGCTGGACAGTCTGGAATTCAACAGAGCTTTGATATGGTAACCCAACAGACAGATTACTGCGCCTTGCGAAATGGTTCACAGCAGCTCCTTCTCTATTTACATCTACTAGGATTGGGTGTGCGGGGTTACTGGATGAAGGCAGCAGTCAACGTCTTCACGGACGGATCTAAACTTGGTGGCAGGGTTTGGAAGGAGGGTGTTGACTTACAGCCGANCGAGTTTCTTTCGCACGTTGAGATTACATTCATGAGTGTGTTTGAGCGCGAATTACATCCATTTTGGCTCGCTTCTCACAGAATCTTCTTAACTCTTTACTAAGCCCTTTAGCTTGCGAGCCCCGCTTGGGGTGAAAAAATTTAGCAGATTTTAAAGAGATATATGTGGAAACGCTGTCTATATTTTAGCTGAGCAGTTTCCACGTCCATTTTTCGGTTCGATTTCGTCTTGTTGGCAACTCTGCACACTTCTCCTGTAACCAGTTATGATCTCGCTACTGGTAATTATTGGTCATCGTTTTGTCATTTTTTTTACATCAGCTAACACTTTTGTGCAATCTAATCTATGCTCACATACAAACACGCACAGCAAAAAACATATGCTTGACAATATGCGGTCGCTGACAATCAACGGTGGTAGCGCAAAGCAAGGGGTCCTACCAACTGGTATTGTGTGTGGCTATGTGTGTCCGTTCTAATGTTCTATTTTTAACCACAGCTCCTGTACAAACACTGACGCTGCGCGCGCGTGAA
>NW_016239931.1:0-1064 GCF_001687245.7 Rhagoletis zephyria | reverse complement strand
ATAGACAAATGTATACATAAATGAAATCAGAATGAAAAGAGAAATCGATATAACGGTGCCCGTCCGTCTGTGCGTTTGTGCACACGATAATTCGAGTAAAAATTGAGATATCTTAACGAAATTTGGTATGTGTACTTCTTTTCAGCGTATGTAGGACGGATGGAAAATGGGCCTGGCACCGCCCACTTATGTATGATCACGTACATATATGTATCTCGGGAACCGTTATACCAATTTGTNAGCGTATGTAGGACGGATGGAAAATGGGCCTGGCACCGCCCACTTATGTATGATCACGTACATATATGTATCTCGGGAACCGTTATACCAATTTGTACCACCCTCGGTGAGGTTATTGTGTTTGCCACATAGAAGCAAAACGTTGAAAGTTACTGAAATCGGACTAAAATTAAGGCCACTTCTCATATAACGGTAAATTTCAGAAATGCTTGAAACTTCTATATTTCGAGATTCAACGACGCTTATTTAATCAAATTTGATACTAACAACAATCCCTTGAAAAGAAGCAACATTATTTGGAATTTTGGAAAATAGGCGTGATATCGCCCATATGTATGACTATATAAGTCTATCTCATTATGTCTAACTCAACGTTCAATCGAAGATGTTTAAAATAGGGATAAAACTCCCCTCCCTCCTTCCCCAACGCAATCAAAGTTTGATCAATTCATACCGTTGGTATACAAAAAGACAGTTGAAAAGACCCATACCTTCGCCATCTTTGGGAAGTTTAGCCATCTGTTAAGCTGAACATGTTTGACTTATCAAGCTTATTAATTGTAAGAGGAAATCTCTAAAAACGTAATTTTTGAGTTACATCTCTATATTATTAAACGTGCGACATGACGAAAAACAAAAAATTGTTTGCCTACAAATTCTATTGAATATTTGTAAATTAAGAAGTATTTATTTAGATGAAAAAATGTATTAAATGACAACAGTTCCTCCTGTTTTTTTTTGAGAATTCCTCTGTGGGTAAACACATGTTTTCTAAAGGACATAAAATAAGTTTCCACCTATTCGACTCACCTTTAGCCGCGCTC
>NW_016239929.1:0-1064 GCF_001687245.7 Rhagoletis zephyria | reverse complement strand
AACCGGGGAAACCAGCCAACAAAGGAGAATCTTATCGCCCGATAACCCTGCTTTCCCCGGTAGCGAAGACACTTGAGGCCCTGCTACTCCCGTATTTTACGAACCAACTGATCCCAGCGAAGCATCGGCATGGGTTCCGTAAAGTGGATAGCACAACAACAGCACTTAACGCCATAAACACTCAGATAGCTTGTTACCTTAACCGAAACCGCCCCTGTGAGAGAACTATTCCAGAAGCGGTGGACCTGACCAAGGCGTTCGACACTGTCAGTCGTTCAACGCTACTAGAAGATAGAGAGGCCTCCTCACTCCCACAGGGACTCAAGCGGTGGTCGGCGAATTATCTGAGTGGTCGACACTCGTCAGTAATTTTCAGAGACAAAAGTAGGAAGCCGCGTAAAATTAAACAGGGGTACCACAGGGTGGTGTCCTGTCCCCACTACTGTTTAATTATTAAATTTCAAGGCTTCCCCAACCACCAGAGGGTGTCAATATTGTCTCCTATGCCGACGATTGTTCGATCATGGCGTCTGGGAATGGAATTGATGACTTGTGCTCGAAAGTAAACGGTTATCTCGCCGAACCTTCTCGCTTCTTCACTGCAAGGAACCTTGCCCTATCCCCTACGAAATCCTCGCCAACCCTATTCACCACATGGACGAAGGAGGTCAGACTGCAACTGGGTATTCACGTCGATGGCGTAACAATACCGACGGTGAATAACCCAAAAATCCTCGGAGTTTCTTTCAAAAGTCTGCTCTCCTTCTCGGCGCATACAACCGCAATTGTCAACAAAGTACAGAGCCGCAACAATATCGTCAAGTCGCTGGCCGGCAGCACTTGGGGAAAAGATAAAGAAACGTAGTTGGCAACATACAAGGCAATTGGCCGGCCGGTTCTAAACTATGCAGCGCCCGTGTGGTCGCCGGGGACTAGCAGGACGCAGTGNCTACGAACAGTGACCGGACGCCTCCTGATGACGTCCCAACACCACCTACATGACGAGGCCCATATTCTCCCAGTCAAGGAGCATAACATAATGCTCTGCAAGCAGTTCCTTGCTG
>NW_016239928.1:0-1064 GCF_001687245.7 Rhagoletis zephyria | reverse complement strand
AATTAATATACCCTTGTGCACAAGTGCGCTCGGGTATAAAAATTAACAAGCAAGCAGAAATGGGTACACTTCAATTTCATAGCTTTCATTTCCATGGATAGTCTGATTAAAATTATTTGACATATAAGTATAAACTATTTTATAAATTTTTTTTTTTTTATGGAGGAACTGCGAAATAGCTGATCTCTCTAAATTTAGCTGATTACGAATGTACAGGATTTTCTAATTGATTCACTAAGGTTGGTGGTTACAAAGATACAGGCATATCCGATGTTTATTTAGCCTCTTAATGTAGCTACAAATATAGGTATGTTTGTATAAACATTAGACCGCATCACTCCGCATCACTCCGCATACCAAAAATAATCGGCACTATTTTTCCATTGGACTTATAGAATCTATTATATTCTGAGGCTTGCGCCAAAATATTTCGAAAAAATTTTAAAATTTACGTGAGTTTAACCAATTTGAAAATACTTCCAAAAATGTAGCTTTTTATGAATACAAATTATTTTTTAAGTATTTTTTGAAAAAAAAANAGGTATTTTCAAATTGGTCCATATCACGTAAATCTATTATTTTGGTGGAAGTCTTCAAATATAATAAATGTGTTTAATCCCGGCGGAGAACCGCAACTTTGTTTTGGTTATGCAATCTAATAAACATACTACATACATTTTTATGTATGCGTATAAGTCTATTAATTGGTGAGTGACCCAGCACTCTACTACGTAGTAGATAAAATCTAGTTTGTAAACAAATCTTTCATTCACTGAGCATTGGCATATGGTATATGTAACTATTAAAGTCGGTTTTAAGCACCCTGCAGGAAATGGGGCAAGTTTGTAGCTAACTTTAAACTACCCAGCTGTTTACTAGTTGCATCTTTTTATTACTTCTTTCATTCGGCCGCAACTAACTAAATACTTTTCAAGGGCGATGGCCGCAGAAAATTGAGAACTGGTTTATTCTACATAAGGTGTCAACTAACTTGCAGGTTTTGTTTTAATTTTTATACATGTTTATTTATTTACTTTATTTGACATTACATACCGTTGCTTGAC
>NW_016239927.1:0-1064 GCF_001687245.7 Rhagoletis zephyria | reverse complement strand
AAAAAAAGATGTGTTCACTCCAATACTTGCTATACACACTTCTGGCTGACTTTTCATTCAGTGCTTTAAACTTTCATAGACCTATCTCCTAAAGTTAAAGAGTGTAATATTACATTTGACCGAAAATCTCTTGATGTCGTTTTACTAAATCCATAAATAAAAGCGGCTGTGAGGTGCATATTGCTTCAATATGTCTCCTAATAGAAGCATGTATGTATGCATGAAAGTTGGTACGATAATTGTAGTACAGTGAATATTGTATTTTAAACGCATTTCGCAGGGCCATCACTCAAAAGTTACTCATACGCCATCGCAACTCAGATGCCTTGCACTGCCGCCTAGCCAACGCAGCCTAATTGTGTTTACAATCATCCTGTCAAACAAAAATCTATATATAGCAGATAAAAGTCCAATAAACTAAAGCGAATAAAGTGAAATTTAATTTTGTGACGCTGAAATTGAGCAGAGCATGAAGCGCCGTGCATTAAACGGTTAGTGGGTGCATTTGCACTGAATGAAATGGAAGTGTTCAGGAAAACTTTGCACTAAACAAATCCTGTGCATGCTAATTGGATTAAAGAGAAAATAAAAAGTCCACTCACCAAAATGGCTGTAATTAAAAGAAGCGAAACACATTTTCGTCCATAACACACAAAAATATACAAGTAAATAAATAAAGCGAGTACAATGCAAAAAGTAGGTGCATAGCAAAAAGCTAATTATAAAAAAAATTAGGTATTTACATTATACCTATACGTATGTAGATACGTACATACATATGTTGGTGTGTATGAATATGTGCATGCCTGCATTCCTTAATTGCAACCGACCTGACTTGAACTGCCAGCGGAAGNCGGCCATCTTCTAAGATGTAGCTCTTAGCTATCAGCTGTCGCCTTTGCTATGACTCGTCTTGCCGTTGGCTGCTTAAAAACACGGTCAGCAAAGCAATTAACCCAAAGTTCAAAGTTCAAAAGCATCTGAAGATAGCGGAAGCAGCTCGTGAAAATCTACAAATATAAATATGTATTCGCATCCATGTTTGTGCATATGCAAACATACTT
>NW_016239926.1:0-1064 GCF_001687245.7 Rhagoletis zephyria | reverse complement strand
TGACGAAGGTCATGGCGAAGGAGAGGAGGATGCCGGCCAGGTGGAGGTGACTCAGTTCGCGGCCGGCCGCCTTGATCACCGGCGTCTCGGCGAAGCGGCAGAAGACCAGCCAGGTGGAAACGGTGGCCAGCATGCCCGCCGTGGCGATGCCCATCGAGACGATGGTCCACCAGTTGGAGAGGGACAGATGGAGCGGGGTAAGGGGCACACAACGCCGCTTGCCGCCCTCCTCGTCCGGAAGCGTTCCCTGCGGACAGTCGGCACAGGTGAACTCATTGGGCAGGTACTGGTACTGGGAGCAGTTGGTGCACAGCCAACAGCAGGTGTCCCCTTCCAGTTTGAGCTTCGCCTGGCCAGGGCCGCACGGTTCGCTGCAGAAGGACTGCGGAAAGGAGGGCTGGGTGGCCTTGAAACGAAGCAGTGATTGATTCAACTTCAGTATCTGCGAGGGGCTGTTCGCCACCGAGCTGGAGTAGAACTGCTCGTCCATGTTCACTGTAGAGGTGGCAAGTGTAAAAGTTGGTGGGTGGAAAAATGTGGTTAAGATGTGTCAAAAATGATTTTTTGTAAAGATTGTGCAATGATACTCACTAATATACGTGCCCACTTCCTTCCACTGGTAGGAGCCGTTGCTGAGGCGCTGGTAGTTTACAACTCGATAACGGGACGGCGCATCGCCGTTTTCAAGGAAGCGAAACAATCGCCCGCCCTCGTCTGTGTATTTTGGGAATTTTGGAGAATTATGTGAAGGGAAAATAATGAGAAATAACATTGCCAGCAGCAGCAGCAGCAACAACACTTACCCTTGAAGCGGACGTCCCTCAGCCAGTTGACCAGATTGTTGCCCTCCCATAGCTGCTGACGCATTGCCTCGCAGAGGCCGGGCGTGCTGTTGCACAGCTTCCGGTGCATCTGATCGAAGGTCATCGCAAAGGAGTAGATGGCGTCGCGGACAAAGTGCAGNGAGTTGAAGTTGGCCGTCGTCGTCGTCAGCTGCAGTGAGCTGTTGCACTGAGTTGGGCTGTTGTTGTTCTTCAGCAGAGCATTGTTATCACCACCAGCAG
>NW_016239925.1:0-1064 GCF_001687245.7 Rhagoletis zephyria | reverse complement strand
TTTTTTGCAGCTGCTTTGCATTCCTCTGAATAATATTGCCCACTTTCACTATATACCCTTCCTCGACCCATCACTGCCCTATCTCTCTGAACCTTCAATTGGCATGTGTGCAATTATAAATTGAAGAATGTGCCTGTTTGTGAGAGTGCTACCCAGCGGNCTATCTCTCTGAACCTTCAATTGGCATGTGTGCAATTATAAATTGAAGAATGTGCCTGTTTGTGAGAGTGCTACCCAGCGGCTCTTCTCTCTTCTTCTTCTCTTCTTTCCCCTGCTCATCATCATCATCAGCATCATTTCACCCGTTGCCTTTTGACGCTACGGTGAAAGAGAAAGGAAAAAAATGTTGCTCCAGTTTTGCCCCAGTCTCTGCAAATGGATGTATCGATCAGGATGCACTGTGTGTGTGTGTGTGACGGTGATGTAAAAGAGAATTGCTATTTTTCTCTTTCCTTTCACCACGTTTTCATTCAGTACGAGGCACCACCACCGATGATGATGATGGTGATGATGGTGCTACACGCGCGCGTCAAAGTGCGAGCCGTGCAAAGTGAGTGCGCGCCCTGATGGAATCGAGGAAATGGCGCCAGCCAGCCAGTCAGTCAGAGTCAGTTTGTGTCTCAACACACCTCGTCACAGGAGGTGCAAGTCGAGAGAAGAAGGGGAAGGCCCAGAAGAATAACGGGAAATAATTTCCCGTTTGAGACAGAGTGGCAAAAGCAGAAACGGCAGCAGCAGCAGCAGCAGCTCCCACTTGACATATTGCCCATACGCTCATGAACACTCACTCTCCGGCTCTCCTCTCCTGTCAATATTGACTTATCCACAATTTTCCTCTGTTCTGTGCCAATGTTATTCGAGGAGGATGCTGCAGCGGCGGCACTGTTCGAATTTGCCCAAAGGAGGCAATGAGTACCATCACCGGCGCCGACCATACCGCATACAACACACACACACTCACACAGACTGTGTCTTCTCAATTAGGCCACTGATTCTGATGCAGTCACAATGTGTATGTCCTCTTTCAATCACAGACTAGGTGTAAAGTGAAGAGAAGAGCTGAG
>NW_016239924.1:0-1064 GCF_001687245.7 Rhagoletis zephyria | reverse complement strand
TCACCGCGCCTTTTTCGTTTTCTTTGTTTGTTTTAATTTTTAGGCAGATTTGTCATGGGGCAAATGGAATGCCACGTGAAGTGACCAGTCAGCAGTCCAGCCAGTTGTCTGCAGTGTCGTCTGCTCAGTGAGAGCAAAAAGTTAGATAGACCTTGTGAGATTGAAGGGAACATGAGTTTTGCCCACCTGCATCCCCTCGATGCCTCTCAGTCATTTCTGAGCGAAGTATTCACCCATTTTCTGATGGTGGCTTCGATTGCCGAAGGTGGGAGTGCTAAAACTGGTTGCGAACCGAGGAATGCCTGGTCTAAGCAAACTCTGACCAAATGATCAGATGTCNGCCTGGTCTAAGCAAATTCTGACCAAATGATCAGATGTCTCATGACCAGGTACTCCAGAGTGACCTGGCACCCAGAGTAAAACAACCTCGTGATGTTCACGTTTTAGTCGAGACTTGCATTGCCGAACTAGTTTGGAAGTACTTAAATAGAGGGCTGGTCAATGCCTTAAGTGCAGCTTGGTTGTCACTGCAGTCACGTAAACTCCTTCCCTTCCACCTATGTTCCACCTCGTAGTCCATGGCTTTGAGTCTTGCAATTACCTCAGCCTGGAAGACCGAAGCATATTCCCCTACAGAAAAGTGAAGCTTATCTCCATTAACCTCAAAAAAGACCCCAGATCATGACCCAGAGTCAGTTTTGAAGCCATCAGTGAAGATTCGGCAATATGTGAGTCCGTTCTCAGCGATGGAATCAAACCAGCATTCAGTCTAAGGGAACTTAACATTATAGAATCTCTTCAGCAAAGGTAATGGTGGCGTACTATCCTGTAGCATTGAAAAGGCACAAGTGCTTAAATCTCTGCCACCAGCAATTTTCGCCGCGCTCCACTCATTGTCATACCAGCGTCCGGTTCTTTTTAGTCTGCAGGTGGCCTTTAAGGCTTCCACACGTATGGAAACACAAAGTGACGGTAAGTGCAGCAGTGCGTCTAGAGGCTATCAAGCAACTATTTCGGTTCTTTACATCGAAACCAGATACATTTTCGTGGACCCCCATTTACAA
>NW_016239923.1:377-1064 GCF_001687245.7 Rhagoletis zephyria | reverse complement strand
TCGTCTTGTCCTCTTTTACCACCAGACCCATTCGCTTTGCTTCCCTATCTAACTTTGAAAAGGCAGAACAGACTTAGCGGTTTTTGTTACCGATGATGTCGATGTCATCGGCATAAGCCAGCAATTGCACGCTCTTGTAGTAAATTGTTCTGAGAGGTTCAGTCAGCTCCAGCAGCTTTGTTGTTTTTTAGCCGCGTTACTGCTATACGTACCTCATCATAGTCAGGCGGTGGAACGTCGACTCCGTCATCATCCACTGCGGGCTCGGGTTCTCCTTCTCCACAACTTTCCGTGCTGCTACCATTTAGTAGGGCGGAAAAGTGTTCCCTCCATAATTTAAGTACGCTCTGGCCATCAGTTACTAGGTCGCCATTTTTGTTCCTACAAGAGTTNAGGTCGCCATTATTGTTCTTACAGGAGTGCGCCCCGGTCTTTAAACCTTCCGTAAGTCGCCTAACTCTCTGGTAAAATTTTCGGGCATTCCTCCTGTCGGCCAGCATTTCAAGCTCTTCGCACTCACGTATTTCTGCCTCTCTCTTCTTGTTGCGGCAAATACGTCTCGCTTCCCTCTTCAGATCCCTATAGCGGTCCCACATAGCGCGCGTTGCGCCCGATCGCAGCGTGGCCCTGTAGGCGGCATCTTTTTTCTCTGCAGCTTCCACCTCATCGTACCAGTTGTTCTTTCGA
>NW_016239923.1:0-199 GCF_001687245.7 Rhagoletis zephyria | reverse complement strand
TACGTCTAAAACACTGAAAGCGTGCCTTCCGTCTATCACAACATGATCGATTTGGTTTCTCGTTTTTCGATCCGGAGACAGCCACGTTGCTTGATGGATCTTTTTATGCTTGAACCTAGTACTGCATACTACCATGTTTCTGACCCCGGAGAAGTCTATCAGCCTCAAACCGTTGTCGAACGTTTCGTCGTGGAGGCTG
>NW_016239920.1:0-1064 GCF_001687245.7 Rhagoletis zephyria | reverse complement strand
ACAACGGGAAACTTTCCACCTCTCGGACAAGAGCGCGCTTCAAAGACTCAACACTTGAATGTCGAGTAGAGTAAACATAATTTCCTGTTATCGTTTTTTGCATGCTGGCAAAGTAAGGCTTTCGAGTTTGACTTGCTGAGGTCTAAGTAAATTTTTATGATGTACGACATACCGTCCCTGCTGACATTGAATTCCCGGGACGTGGTTTTCTGTTTGAGAAACGGATTCCGGACGATTTAGATTCTTCAAGGTTTGTGGTCTTCGCACAGTGCGGAATATGGCCGGATTTTCCTCGGTCAATTATTCTACCGTCTCCTTACGTTACAATACATGAAATTTCAGTTGATTTTCAGTGACCACAACTTCCGAATTAATTCACCTTTCATTGCCGCATTCCATCATTGCAAACAACTTACATAGAAAACTTTAAACAAGGGAACCTTGCGTAAATGTTACTATTCAAATAGCCGTTAACTTAAAGTCTGCGAATCATAATAGTTATAGCGAACCTCCAACCCCTCCGCTATGGCTTAAGTCGAAGCCACGCAATGAGCGGCAAAGCGGCTGAGCGGCGCCATACAAATCCCATCTCTCCCTTTCTGGTTTAAGAGATGAATCCCTCAGAACTAGCTTACAGGTAGCGAGCGGCAAGACTAAACACTTTCAGGACTGCGAAAGTAGAACGCATGCGCCCTATCTTGCAGGTTCGTTGCCTGGTATGTTTCAGTGCTAAGACACCTATACCAAGTGCGGTGCGAACTGCAAGTCAAGTTCTTTGAGTGAGTTAGGCTACTCTGGTCCTCATGTCCTCACATATTTTCACTACATTGAAGAGGTTAGTTATTTTTTAGACTGAACATATTCTCCTTATCAAGCTTATTAATTATATGACAAAATATCCAAAAACGTAAATTTGTAAATTTTGAATTAATACTTTTTATTAATAGAAGTGCGATATGTCCGTAGGTCATTGTCTCGTCGCATGTTCGGCTTAGGGAACGCCAATAAACTTCTAGTTCTGCGTTCATCGAGCGATAGGCAGCTATTGAGACCAGGAATCATAG
>NW_016239919.1:374-1064 GCF_001687245.7 Rhagoletis zephyria | reverse complement strand
AGCAATTTTGTAAAATATGGCCTACTTTTTAAGGAAAAAAGATAAGTCTGCGACCTGAAAATATACAGGAACTTAATAAAAATTTTAATAGCAAAATTAAAGGCATTAGATAGTCTTATATAGGGATCTGAACTTATCAAAAAGTTGTGCAGGATATCTTCGTTGGTTTGTATTCGGCCAATCTTTCGCGAATGTCTTTCCCTGACCGCTCGAAAATCTTTGTTTCGTGCTTCAGCAGCTTCTTCCGACAGCATTCCAATTGGTATAAAGAAGTAATGTTGGCAAATATCTGCACCATGCACTAATAGGTTATGAACACTAGCAGGCATGTGGTACCAAGGGTACAAGCTGACATATAGTTCCCCTGTTTCTTTGCAAAATTGTCTAATTTTTTCTGTTTCAATATTTCGCTTTTTAAGCGACTGTCTACACCCGTAATCTCTGCAGACTTCTCGTAATCTCGGAAGAACCTCCTGGCTGTGTTGCCGTCATTAGTTGTACCGAGGCCTTGCTTTACAATATCTATCAGTAATCCCGTGACAGTAAAAAATTCTTTCTGGGTCAAGTGTTTTTTTGCTTTTTGGAGTACTTTATCTTCACCTCTAGCTGCCCATTTCTTGAAGTCCATATTGTGTGATATGTGTAAAATACACTCCATGCATCTTATCCACATGTGAAGTGAAGATAATC
>NW_016239919.1:0-224 GCF_001687245.7 Rhagoletis zephyria | reverse complement strand
AAAAATACTTTCTGGGTCAAGTGTTTTTTTTGCTTTTTGGAGTACTTTATCTTCACCTCTAGCTGCCCATTTCTTGAAGTCCATATTGTGTGATATGTGTAAAATACACTCCATGCATCTTATCCACATGTGAAGTGAAGATAATCAATATTTGTATATGTCAACATTCACTGGTTTATTATAAACAAGATCCAAGTTGTTCATATCCTTAGGCGTGGTAAGGC
>NW_016239918.1:0-1064 GCF_001687245.7 Rhagoletis zephyria | reverse complement strand
TGTATTTTAACACTTTTACGACTATATTTATTTATGTATGCGATTTTTTCTTTTAAGAATTCTAGCGTTATTTATTTTGTTATTTTTTATGTATGTATTTCTTATGTTTGTTTATCTTTTTATGTATTTGTTTTACTGTTTGCTTTAGTTGAAATAATGCCGCAGCCATGCCAGTAGCAGCGACGACGACATGCAGTCTGTTAGTTGAGTATGAATTCCAAGAAAAAAATTGTAAATGTTCGCAAAAAAGGCTCGTAGATATTGGAAGCAGGGATAAAAAAGTAGGTACAATTGTACCTTTTTCCGACGTTTGATGACTTAAAGGTACATCAGGTACAGCCACTAGATTTTAGGTACAATCATCTTTTGATCAGATGCATTTTTAGTTTTTTTTTCTTTTTCCTTTACAGTGCTAATATATTTACTTGTAGGCACGGGAGAAGCTTCGCTTTCATTTTGAAGAATAAACAATTCTAAAGAAAAGTGGTCAAAAGGAAGAATTAAAACAAGTCATATTATGTATTATCTTAAACATCTTACACTGTTTTTAGAGCAGCTACTACGAAAAATTAACACTTTACTTAGCTATCCTCAAATTCGTAATTTTTTTCTATTAATCTTAACGCTTATTTTCACTAAGTCAAATTCAATGGCATTTGCGGTCAAATAAGTGAAAACAAATTGTCAAATGAGACTAAAAAATGGTCTTTTTATTGATTTAGATCATAATAGGCCTTCAGGCGTGTACACGCGCTGTTAAAGTGGCTATTTGTAAGTTTTTGGCCCATAATATCATCGGTAAAAGTAGGGATAAAGGAAAGAAAGTTGTGTCAAAATATGTCAAAAAATTTTGTTGTTAAAATATCACGTAAAGAAAACCAGCCTTTATTCGCCCATACAGTTAGGGATGCAACATCGCTCTTAAAAACATCGATGTTCCCGCAACAAACATCGAACTTTTTTATCTGAATTTTTAGAAAAAGCCGTTAAAATTGCCTTGATTTTTAACCTTTTATATATGAAAAAAACGCAAAAGCCGCCAAAAAAATCATTAAAAATCAAAG
>NW_016239917.1:0-1064 GCF_001687245.7 Rhagoletis zephyria | reverse complement strand
CTCCACATCATATGTTTTTGATGCGATGTAACCTTGCAATCTTAAATGGTTAAATGAACGCTATGCCTGTGAGCCGGTTACTTCAAGTTGACCGTAGCACTGTGCATAACCTGAAATGTGGTTACCCCTTGAAATGACAAATTGATGCTTAGGGCAATTTTAGGCACTAATTTGTGACGCGTTCTGGTGAATTCTGCTGAGGATTGCTGCAGCGAAGTCACTAAAATTCACGTAGCGGCGTCAGTGCTATTAAACGATTGTTTTCAAGGGATTCTTTCCGGGAAATACAATTCCAGCACAAGGAATGTGGCAAAATTGTGTTTGAATCAACTTTAGCTTTTTTCTCGATATCTTCACCCACCCCAACAAGGCTATCCACTCTTAGTCCTGAATGGAAAAATTTTATTTCACCGCATCAAATAACTTTTGTCATTCGTATCGGCTTTGTTATGCATGACCTACAGCACTTTGATAGATAGCTCCCTGTGTTAGTCATGCCGACATCAGCAGCGTGAGGGCATCTACATGAGTTGACCTTTTCCCCGCGAACAGATCATCACTATTTTCTACACAGCCTAAGCCGGGATTACTGCCCGTAAGCACGCCATTTCAGAACCACCTTCTTTATCTTGCGTCAGATGTTTGGCGGCATTTTAAATCTCTCAAGTGAAGCAGGTTAAGTCACTTGAAGAAACCAACGCCCGGCTCATGAATCTGCTTTCCGAAGCCCTACTGGCTAATGAGGCATTTCAGATGGCTCTGGTCCAAAAGCACTGACGACAGATAAATAGCGGGAAGCCGTGAAGTTTATATGTATGACAGGTCTGTTGCAGTGACTTGCCTTCAGGTTCATAGGTTTGTCCATGTACAACTGCCTCTATAAGTCTCAGCGTCCAATTCCTTGTGCCTGAGCAGAAAAGCGCAACAATGAATTGAATAATCAATGCCGGCGCTTTGGTTTTTGCTGTAACTGGTGGCTTTTGATGCGTTAAGAGCTACGGGTCACTTACTAGCGAGTAAACGCAATTATTATTTCAGCGCCCTTAACAAGAAGAATAGGTAGC
>NW_016239916.1:0-1064 GCF_001687245.7 Rhagoletis zephyria | reverse complement strand
CTGTTGTTGCCAATAATAATTAGTGAAATTAATGAATTTACCATGAAGTTGGCAAAGCCTACTGTCTCTTTCTCTTTAACTGACTAACTGAGCGACCATTGTTCACTGACTCTAGTGTTCCAGCAACAGCAGCTGCACGTTATCATCGACCATCATCTAGTCTGTTCTGTTCTGCGTTCAGCTTTTACTGCACAGACTAAAGGCACAGACAAAGTGAAACTGAGTCATAAACGGAGTGCAAAGCGAAGCAAACAGAGTTAGAGAGTGAGACAAAAGAATAGTTGCAGTGCAGAAACGGGCATTAATTGAGCGCGAGAACGGGCGCCAGCAAACACACAGAAAGAGTGAGCACAAACTGGCGCAAGTGAATGAGTGAATAACAGCATACAACACAAACAATATAATTAATAATAATGATGGTATGATTTATTCAAATAATTAATAGAGATATCACCAGAGGGGATGCTGCTGAAGAAGAAGAAGAGGGATATAAATAGATAAAACATGACCAGTGATGATGAATGTACACAATGAACTGTGTTACCAGGTTTTCTCCAGTTTGAGCAATACACTTTTCTATAAACTCAATAAGTTCTTGCAATACTTTAATTAAGCACACACACACAACGTTGAAATTCTCGTCATCGATTTTGCCTGCATTATCAGCACCACTAAACTAACAAATTGCAAGTGTTGCAAAGTTTGTCGCTGCATATTTCTTTTCCGACAACAAGAAGACGCCGACATCAGCCAACCTGTCTGCCCTTTTTTCAATCAATTAATTACAGTTTCAATTAATAATGCTGTTTTTGGTCATTAATTAATTTTTACCAAGTAAACCGAATGTGGAACACACACACACACATGCAGCGAGCAGGCGAGAAAAATACATTGCAGTTCAGCGCCTGAACACTGCCTGTGTGGCATGCAATTTTAAATGTAGCCTTAAAGAAGAAGACAAACAGCAAATGACGTTATTAAAACTTGGCCGCTGCTGCTGCAGTTGATGAGGAGAAGAGATAATTAATTTAGTTAACACTGAACAAATAAAAATAATGGCCAGT
>NW_016239915.1:0-1064 GCF_001687245.7 Rhagoletis zephyria | reverse complement strand
AATTATAAACTTTTCCGATCTGACAGAAATGGAAAAAAGGGTGGGGGGGGGGGATTAGCGANTGAATACTTGCTTGTTGAGCTGTCTAACTCTGTATGTAAAGTACTTTTGTCATGTGTTTACAATCCTAATAAATGTTGTAGAGTTTGTGATTATTTTAATGTTCTGTCCCCTCTAGCTGTTGATTATGAAAATATTATTGTTTGTGGAGACTTCAATGTTAATTTGCTTAGCCAAGATTCCTACAGTTCTCGATTAAGAGATGTCGTCGCTACTGTTGGATTATCGTTTGTTAATAAAACTATACCTACAAGGTATGGAAATAACTGTTGTCCAAGTCTGCTTGATTATTTTATTGTGTCTGACTCTCAAAGTGTGCTAAAATTTGATCAGCTGTCCTTTATATCAGACCAAGATCTTATTTTCTGTANTTCTCGATTAAGAGATGTCGTCGCTACTGTTGGATTATCGTTTGTTAATAAAACTATACCTACAAGGTATGGAAATAACTGTTGTCCAAGTCTGCTTGATTATTTTATTGTGTCTGACTCTCAAAGTGTGCTAAAATTTGATCAGCTGTCCTTTATATCAGACCAAGATCTTATTTTCTGTACTTTTGATTTGAATCTTAATTCTGACCGTACTAACTTAGTAAACAGCCATATCTCATTTGACTACCGTTTTCTAAACGTTGATAATCTCTTAACTGACCTCTCACACATTAATTGGTCTATGTGCTGGGGAATTTGCACAGTGAATGAGAAGCTTGCCTTTTTGAATGACAACGTTCTGAGTGCTCTTAGAGCTCATGTCCCGCTACGCACTTTTGAAAACAGATCCTCATCGTGCCCTTGGTTCAACTCGGCGGTCCAAACTATGATCAGAAAGCGTAATAAGGCTTATTCTCGGTCGAAAAAGAAGCGTTCAGATGCAAATTGGTCTGCATTTAAGGCAGTTAGGAAGGAAGCCACTTCAGTAATTAAACGTGAAAAGTGCAGGTTCTTTGGCAAAAAGCTGGATCCCTCAGTCCCCAATAATGTCCTGTGGCGAAACCTAAAAAATCT
>NW_016239914.1:869-1064 GCF_001687245.7 Rhagoletis zephyria | reverse complement strand
GACGTAGGTGAAGTCGCCCGTGGAGGAGATCCAGGTGGCGATGCGTCCGCAGGCCGGCCCCACGTTCTCCATCTTCCCCGGAAAGGCGCTCCAGGCGTACCGCTCCAGTTTGCAGCTGTTGTAGGGCAACCGGCCCAGCTGGCCCTGCTGGTTGTTGCCGAAGGTGATCACCTCGCCGAGTGAGGAGAGGAGCAC
>NW_016239914.1:0-771 GCF_001687245.7 Rhagoletis zephyria | reverse complement strand
AGCACCGTGTGATTGGAGCCGGCGGCGATCTGCCGAATGACGCCCCGAGTGACCAGCGCCGTGCCCACCTTGGTAGGCGTGTAGCGATTGCTAAAGTCGCCCGTCCCCAGCTGGCCAAACTGGTTTGAACCTAGTAGAAATAAAAAAATGTTAATTGAACTTTCAAAGTATCAAAACATAGCAAAAGCTTACCGAAAGTGTACGCCTCTCCGACGTCCGTCAGGAGGACTGAGTGGTGCAGTCCGGCGGCAATCTGCACAATCGCCTGAGTAGTGCTCAGTGGCAGAATAGTCGGCGCGACGATTCGAATGGAGGCACTGTCGAACTCAGTTTCGGAGGCAGGGGTCGCAGTAGCAGGGGTGGTGGTAGCGGTAGTGGTGGTTGCCAGTCCTGTTTCGGAAGCTGCCATACCACCACCTCCTTCCATCTTCAGCAGATCACCTGCCTTGATGACCTTCGGTGACTCCTTAGCCAGAGGCTCCTCCGCTGGATCGTACGAAGCTTGTAGTCTTCGACAGATGGGCACGTCCTTGGAGCAGGCGGCGCAGATACCACAGTAGATGCAGCCACTGTTGCCCTCGCCGCAGCCGCACAGCAGGCCTCCTCCCTCCTCCTGGTCAGTTTGTTTTGCAGGAGAGTTTGTTTCCTCCTTGTCTGCCTCCATTTGTTCATTTTTTGAAGCGGCACCTGAATCCCCACCACCACCTGTGGCAGCAATTCGCAGGTAAGAGCACTTGGCGCCAAACTCAGTGCACTTGGAGCACTTCCGAC
>NW_016239913.1:0-1064 GCF_001687245.7 Rhagoletis zephyria | reverse complement strand
AAGACTGGAGATGAGATGATGATGAGAGCAGCCACCGCCATCAAGGACTCGAAGACTAGAGTTGGCGGGTCATTCGGGGTCAGACTGGTGGTGCTGCCGCTCTGGCTCGAGGTGGGAATCGGTGCTGGTGGTGGCCCATCTGACAACTTCAGCGACTGCTCCACCTCAAAGTGCACCAGCTGGACGAGTAGTGGAAAGGGCCGTACTCGTAGAGGGTAAAGATGTTGGCCCGNCTGGACGAGTAGTGGAAAGGGCCGTACTCGTAGAGGGTAAAGATGTTGGCCCGTGCGAATCGGGGCTGCTCTTTCACGGTCTGGCAGTCGGAAAAGTTGCTCTGGGCGAGGTAGAGCAGGGCGCAAATTGCCCTCACCCGAGTGGCCGGCTCAGTGAGCTCCAGTCCTTCGGCGAGTCGCTCCACTACTCGGGAACGCTGTCCAGGCAGTGCTTTCAATGTCCACTTCAGTGGACAGCCGTAGTCTTCCATCAGCTCCTCAAAGGAGGTCCGATTGGCGGTAAAGTCCAGTTCCTCGTTGTAGCTGTACAGCTTTGCGAGCTCCTTCAGGTGGACGTCGGTGTCGGAGTAAGCAAAGTCAATGTTCCCTGAAGAAGGTGGTGCAGAGTTGGCATTGCCATTGCTGTTGTTGTTGATGGCTGCCTGGCCATTCTCCGGGGGATCGGTATTGGCGGTGGTCGTGGTAGCCGTGGTGGTCGTGGTGGTCGTGGCGGCAGCTGCAGATCAACAAAGGCCGACTTCAGGCCGCTGAGCTAGGCCTCGCGATGGATGCGTCTGAAGGAATGAAAAGAGAGTTATCACACTGCTAGGAAACTCACAAACACAAAGGGATACTTGTCTCGTGATGGGGTGATGGTGGGGATCTTCGGGTGAAACGTCTTTGTCCGAGAATTCAGGCGCGAGGCAGCAGGCACAGGGCTGCTAGACTAGAGCAAAATCTAATCAAAAAGAAGAGAGCAGCGAGATCATAGAAAAGTGAAAACAAAAGGAGAAGCTAATGGAATGGCAAGTGGCGGAAATGATCAGTGCAACTGCCATTAAACTTAATCTT
>NW_016239911.1:0-1064 GCF_001687245.7 Rhagoletis zephyria | reverse complement strand
TTTTTTTGGCTGTGTGTTTTGACTTTTGATTTTTTTGGTAGCTTTTGCTCTTTCAACTGAACAGCTGAAAAGTGAAAAGGAAAATCGCAAACTTTTTTCACCACCATTTGACAACAAATCACTTTCCAAGCTGTCAGTTGACAATTGCCACCACCACCACCACCACCGTCATCATCATTGAGAGACGATCATCATCCACATCGTCATCATCATCATCATCATCATCCTCTTCCCCAATTGACAGATCAATTGTCAGTAGTTGATCTATTTTCTGCCTCTTTTTCTGCAATCACAGTTTACCACTGCTGCCTCGTTTTGATTTGCCCAGCAAATAATAATAGTAGTGAGTGTGTTTTCCTTCTCCTTCTCTTTCTCTTTAAATCTTTTCAATCAGTGTCACCACCACCACTACTGTGGCCACTACACAGTTGTGTCTGTCTGTGTGTGTGTGTTTGCTATCAAATGTGGTATTATTTGGAAATCAGTTTTCTGCAGAAAACATGGCTACCAAATGGCTAAATCAGAACGATAGCGTACGATAGAGATAGAGAAAGAGAAAGTGTAGAAAATTATATGAGCTAAATAAAGAAAAGGGAAAGAGAGAGAGAGAGAGAAGTGATATTGATTGAGTGACTGGTGGCAGTCTATCTTTTCTTCTTTCTCTCTCTCAATTCTTTTAAATCCCCTCAAAACGATTGACAAAAAACAAGTTTTCTCTTTCTTTTGCATTAAAAAACAAAAAACACAAAACTCAGTTTTGTGTTTAGCAGTTAGCAGACAAACAGAGAGAAAGAAACAAAAAATGGCCAAATCAAAGGCTTGAATAGATCGGTCGCACACTTGCGCACACAATCAAACAGAGTTTTTGTGGCTGCTTGTACGTGCTGTTGTTGGTCATAGTGGCAATAGTGGCAAAGGATTTTTTGTCACAAAACACCTTTTAGTATTCAACATTGGCATTATCCCACAGCAACAACAACAACAGCAGCAGCAGCACTAAAACTGCTTTTCAGTAATATTATCATCAGTATTATTACTAGCAAAGCTGCTTTCCAGTCAAATCA
>NW_016239910.1:0-1064 GCF_001687245.7 Rhagoletis zephyria | reverse complement strand
TTCTAAATGATTTTTAAGAAATATATAAAGATAGGCAGTAATAGTTCTTATAAAAAGAAAGGAAATTAATGGGAAGTGTCTTACAATTTCAAAAGAAAAAAAACAACTCTTCGATGGGCACCCTATTGTACATGCAAGTTTATATGATACGCAGTCATACATTTTTTGTAAAGCAATAGTTATGTATATAGCCTCACATTTTAGCAAACAGATGAATTAATCTTATACGCAATATGGTTCCATTCATTTTAGCAATAATCCAAAAGGAAAACAGCATTTCAGCAGCCAAGCATAAAGCTTCATCACGTCACAATCACAATTCTGATTTCCTTCTGATCACTGTAAGTAAAAGCAAATTGAACATCTTATATAAATATAGATCTGCTTGTTTGTTTTTTTTTCGTTTTTAATTCTCAGGTATTTATTGCATTAAATACAATGACTGATGACTTCTTAAGATACCACTCGACTTGATTATATTTTTTTAACTGATTCTTAAGGCGGAGTCATCTCTGGGAGAGAAACGCAACAACAACCACATTGAAGAAAAGTTCAGAACTAGAATGATGAATCCGCCTTTACTGTTGCTTTCGCGAAAGTAATTTAAGTGAAAATTCATTTTTTCCTATCAGTTTTCATACTACAAATTTCAAAAATCTATTTTCATTTAAATTGCTTTTGTAAAACTAGCTACATACGTCTGCCGCTCAAAACAAATTTCCTTTTACTATACTTTTGCAAAAATATATTTTCTATTATTTTGTCAACTTAATAACCAAATCCTTGCTACGCTTCCTTTTCTTTCTAGATCCTACCCAACGAGTGTGAAGATACCCATCGTTCCCAGGTGCTTGATGAGTGCAGTGCAGCATAGTCTTCTTTTTTTAAACCGATTTTTAGCTGACCCTTCATCAAGGGAGAACGCGTTGTGGCACGGCAATTCTATGATCGTTACCGCCAAATAAATTGTATAGCGTTGCGAAGCACTGTTGCGAGCGTAGCATAGTTTTCCGCTACTTATAACTAACGGGTGATTTTTTTGAGGTTAGGATTTTCATGCATTA
>NW_016239909.1:0-1064 GCF_001687245.7 Rhagoletis zephyria | reverse complement strand
CCACAGGAATATTTCTTGGTGATAAAGCTGCGGAGACGCCAAGTTATGCGGCAAATTTGCTTGCTGAATATTTTGGGTCGAATTTCGTTCAGAATGACGTTACATCTGCAGAATTTTCTAATATCTCCTCGTCTCTCAACTTTGGCTCATTAATTCTCTCATCTGAAGACATAAGTAATGGTATAATTAAACTAAGACCCTCTACACATGTGGATGTTGATGGCCTATCTGCAACTTTAATCAAAAATTGTCCAGCATTAGTTTATCCCTTGAAGTTAATTTTTAATAAATCATTATCTTCAGGTACTTTTATTGATGATTGGAAGCTTACGACGGTAATGCCCGTTTTTAAAAATGGTAACAGAAGTGACGTACGTAATTATAGACNTATGGGTTTGTCGCTGGTAGATCTACTGTCTTCAATCTCGCTGTTTTCAGTGAATATTGTTTCGAGTCTTTTTCGTTAGGTTTTCAAGTTGACTGTATTTATACAGACTTCTCAAAAGCGTTTGACAGAGTGTCACATAGTATATTAATTCAAAAGCTTGCTTACATTGGCTTTCATTCTATTTTTCTGCGTTGGTTGGAGTCGTACCTGTGTAAGAAACGGTGTGTTGTATCAATTGACGGGGCTACTTCTTGCCCGTTCGTTCCATCTTCTGGAGTGCCACAGGGTAGGGTCTTAGGTCCACTTCTTTTTATACTTTTCATCAATGACATTAGTAGTTGTTTTTCTTTTGCAAAATTTCTGCTTTATGCGGACGATTTAAAAGTTTTCTCTGTAATTAAAAACACATCTGATGCAATTAGGCTCCAAGATGATATTGATAAGCTTCATTTGTGGTGTCTGAAGTCACGCCTTTCCTTGAACATTAGTAAATGTTTTCAACTAACGTACTCTAAAATATCCAATTCTCTGCTTACCAGCTATCATATATCGGCTAATGATCTAAATCGTGCAGATGAGATAAAAGACTTTGGCGTAGTGTTTGATGATCGATTTTCTTTCAATAATCACATTAGCTATGGAACTGCAAAGGCGTATTCTGTTCTAGGCTTTGTAA
>NW_016239908.1:0-1064 GCF_001687245.7 Rhagoletis zephyria | reverse complement strand
AATGCGCTAAATGTGCTTTTACGCGTAAGCAAAAACAGCCTATTAGTATCAATGAATCTGTGTTGCCACAAAAAAGATACCAAATTCCTCAAAAACAAATGAAAAATCCTCGAAACCGAACAAATTACTCAAAATTTTCTTATTACAGATATGAGTTTTGTGTACTACATACTATTTACAGGTACTTAACGCCTAATTCTGTGTTTTCTTGATACATTTTTTGTAGAGAAATTTTATCAAGATTTTTATCAAGTGAAAGCTCCCTTCGCATTCTGTGTCAATATTTATAAAACAAAAAGCTCTACGATTTCCACATGAGTGGAACTGATTTCCACATGAGTGGATCTGATTTCATTGTCACATATGAAAAATATGAATTTAAAAGCGAAAAAAATTTTGATTGCCGTAGCCGAGTAGGTAGAGATGTCGACTATAATTCCGTGTATCGCAGNATACATTCCACATGAAATTTCAATTTGTCAATAACATTTTCAATCTTGGTAATTTATCAAGAAAAGAGCTTTTGATTTATGTGCTAGAATACCAATTCCACAGCCACACAAAAAAAAATTTGTGTTCTGACCCAAAGGTCTCCGCCATATTGGATCCGCCATTTTGAATTTTCGAAAACTGACATCAAATTCGTAATCGGTGACTCCCAAAACCCCTGAGTAACGATTTTCAAGCGAATCCGATGAATTTTACAAAANATTGACAAATCATTAAGATTTTCAATTTATAACATTCTCCAATCATTTGGTACATTTGTTCTTGGGGCTCAAACAAAGTATCACTGCAAAGTATAAGTATTTTATATGCCTTGGTTTGTATATAATATTGCTGCTACTATATCAGTGCTCAATCATGTCCTAAAGTCAGTCCTTCACATTTTTAAACTACTAAATATACGTTCTACTGAAGCATTAGAAAAGGGCTCGATTAGAAATGCATATATATATATTTTTTAATTTTAAAACTTGTATGAACCTTATATTACATTTACATTGGACCAAAAAAATCAGTCATTTGAAGGTGTTTACACTGCTTGATCCGCATTTGCTTTG
>NW_016239906.1:0-1064 GCF_001687245.7 Rhagoletis zephyria | reverse complement strand
CCAAAAATAACTTTACATTAAAGAAGAGCTTAAGCTTAAAAGTTTGATCTTCGGAATGGAAATAATGTGATTTTTGAAAGTATTTTTAAACCGGTGCAGCTTAAGTAAATCTTAATATTTTTCCGAAATATATTGTTGAACGGTTTAAATTTTATAATTCCGGTGCAAAATCCGCAAATTTTTTTTTTTTATACACCATAATGTAGATTAATACACTCAGTGAACTGTGGTGTCTATAATTAGCAGATTAAAACAGCTAAGCTCTAGTGGTCGCTGTCAGGGTTGCCACTTACTATTCGTGCATTGTTTTATGTTACAACCGATGGCCATTTATTATTGTTTGTGTTTGGAATTTTTTATAATGAAAACAGAATGGATAGTTTCAATTTTAGAATTGTGTTGCATGTAGAAGCTTGCTTCCTACAAAAAATCTATACGTTTTAAATACTAACTTCAATTAATGGATCCACAAGATGTCATAAAGAGTTATATTGTTAATGTAGTGGTCCTACATCTTCTGCCAACATATTGCTGAGGTCAGACAGCGTATTTAATTTTATATTTGTAGCTGCAACTTTCAGTAGGCTCATTTTTCTCCTTTTCTTTTTTTTTATTTAATATTCTTTTGATTTTTAGATTTTATTGTTTTAAAAAGAAACATATATATATTTTTTTATTGAATTTTTAAGAAATACATAGTTCATATTATGTAAACTGAACTGTTCCAGTGTTAAAATGTTTCTATGTTTAGAAAAGTTATTGCTTGAAGGCAGCGCCGGATTAAGGGCAGGGCCGGCGGGGCTGCGACGGAACAAAAAAATGGAAATTTTTATTATTTCCAATTAATTGTATGTAATTATTAACTCACAAAGGGGCCCCCACATGTATAACGGCCCGCGCCGCCACATTCTTAATCCGGCCCTGCTAAAAGGCAAACAGAATAACTCTAAAACCGCCTGGCTAGCAAAATTTTCAATCAGTCTTTCGAAACAGTTGACTTTGTCTGTCGCCAATTAACCAGTGCACAACCAGCTTAAAAAAAAAATACAAAAGCAAAACTAGAG
>NW_016239905.1:0-1064 GCF_001687245.7 Rhagoletis zephyria | reverse complement strand
GTGCCTAAAATTAATTACAAGTACTTAAGTGTAAATTAAGGCGTGACTCTGCTTCGAGGTACATAATTAAGAGTTGATTCGTACTCGAAACCTTAAACTCTTCCAATTTCGCCGTACTCTTATCTTTTCAAATGAAGTATGTCAATATGTACTTGCTGTAGCATTTTGGAAAATACCTACCTATGGCCTTGTACTTACATATATTCTCGTTAGTGTNTTATTCAAGTAGTCCAATTTACGAAAAGATCGTCGAAAAATCCAATGCACACAAAAGTTCAATTGCAAATTACAATAACAATGTGAACAACAGCAGCAATAATATCAACAATCAATTTCTACTTCATACGCATGCAATCGATGAAGCCAATGATATTTTAGATTTACCCAAGCAACAGCAAGCGCACCAATCGAACAAAGAGAATATTTATTGCGGCAATACTAACATCAAACGCAATACAGCGCTCATAGCCGAACTGAGGAAAGATGCACAATTTCAGCGTCAAAAGCACAAATTACAATCGAAAGAGTGCATGGTTAGGCAGGGTCGTAATTATAATTGTAGAAGTACGCTTCCAAAGTGTAGTGGTAGTGAGAAAAGTCCAGGTCGCGTTGGTGACAGTGATGGCGAAAGTGCAGGGTTCTTGGGCGGTAATATGCAACAGCAGCGTATCAATATTGAGTCTATAGGTTTTCATCCCATTCATCCGATCGAACCGCGCGCCGACGCTTCTGAAACTTTTACCCAGCAACCACAGTTTTGTTATGCCGATTCTAATGATAATGTACGTGGTGATGGTGGGGGCTGTCATCATCACTGCCAAATCTACCATCAACGACAGCGCCAGCACACGGAGCCTGCTGTAGGCATTGTTACGCTGCCGCATTTCGAACAAGCTTTCGGACATTTACTGGGTCGTCCTGCGACTACTGACATTTGTGCGATCTATTATGATAACTATCCGCCTGGCTATGAATCGATTTACGACAGGCCGCAATATGAAGAGCCCGTTAATATCGGTTCCGTTGTCACCACAACCTCTGACATCGATGAAGCTGAAAATCCC
>NW_016239904.1:0-1064 GCF_001687245.7 Rhagoletis zephyria | reverse complement strand
TTGTCTGTAAGCCAATTGGGCTTTACCAAGAACTTCACTAGGTATCAACAATTCCTTTATATAACAATCTTCAGTCATTCATGTATGATAAGCTCAAGGGGTGGTTTTTAACTTACTATTCCAAAGATTGGTTTTTTTTTATGAACAACTAGACTTCAGCAGGGAGCGCTAACCACTGAGCTATGCACAATCCGTAAACTCTTGTTGCTAATCTAACCCTTTATTCAACCAAACACTATCAAGTGCAGCTGATTTGCCGCTATTTAAACTTGACAGCGTGTTTGCTTTTGTTTATTCCATACATGAAATAGATCCATTTTATAGTTTTGTGTAGGCTCATCNGAAACAAACCAATCGCATTTATATTAGTAAGGATTATCCAGTACTGACCATGAAAATACTTTTTAGAGGTGAGCATTTTTTGCACAGACCCAAATACACAAACATGAATTATAACACCAGGGCTTAAGAATTTTTGTTTTCCTTTGATTTGTTGTGCCTTAGGAAAAATCATTATTAAGTAAAAAAATTGCGCACGCGTTTTCTCAAGACAATTTTTCAGAAATGATAATTAGCACGTTGTCCTCTAACCTAGGATACTTCTTATGAAGAAGTAGAGAAGTATATTTTATACCCACACATGTAAAATAAGTACCGCTAATACGCGAAATTCAGTTACAGTTGTGAGCAGCCTTTTTTCCCGCATTTTGTAACTGGCAAATTTGTTTAATACGTGTCTTTTTTTCCTCAGAACCTCCAAATAAACGTCCGAAAACTCCGAGCTTTAGGTCTGACCGCTCAAGAAGTTATACCTTAATAAAAACTAGACTTTGTGCGGGTTGCACTAGAAATTTCCTGATTATCTCGATATTAGCAAGTAAATTAGTCATTTGGCCCATTAGTTGGCAGTGCAGTTGCTTTGTGGCGGCAATAATATGCCAGTACGCAAAATGTCCCCATCTCAAAAGATTTCCCCACACATGTACTTACTTAAATATGCATGTATGTATGGTTTTATTTTGATTAGTATGCAACCCTACATATGTACACATTTTTGTGAGCAT
>NW_016239903.1:0-1064 GCF_001687245.7 Rhagoletis zephyria | reverse complement strand
AACCATTTTTAGGAGAAGTTTTCGATTCGGTTTTGGCATTTCAATATAATCACGGTTCGGTTTGAAGCCCGAAAAAAGCGGCGGTTCGGTCAAAACTGGTTTGCAGCCCTGCTTAACGCATATACAACGTATTTAGAAACGAAAATATTTTTATGAGCTCCATAATCTATATATCCTGAAATTTTTCATTCAATTGTAATGGATGTCAGGGTGATCCATCTAGACCTTTGTTTTTTTTTTGTAATAAAACACTTAAAACATAATCTTTACTATTACAATAAAGTTTTGAATCATAGCTGGCTTATCGACGAAAAATTTAGACTTCACATAACCCCAAAGAAAAAAATCCAGAGGTGTGATATCACACGATAACTTGCTGAAACCGAATGTTGCCAACATCGCGGACTTAAATTTCAGGCAATAAAAAGTATGTTATCATAGTATATTTTATTTATTGTCGGTCGCTGTGGTGTAGTGGTCAGCAGTGCGCGCTTCCACTCTGCAGCGCCTGTGTTCAAGCCCTGGTCAAAGCAACATCGCAAAAAATATAGAAAAAAGGTTTTTTCATAACAGCGGTCGTCCCTCGGCAGGCAATGGTAAACCTCCGAGTGTATTTCTGCCTTGAGAAACAGCATCTCATAAAAATAAAATCACCGTTCGGAGTGGGCGTAAAACTGTAGGTCCCTCCGCTTTGTGTGACAATATCAAGGCGCACGCCACAAGTCGGAGGAGAAGCTTGGCCAAACACTAACATATGTGTTATTATTAGTAGTATTTTATTTATATAGTTAATTTTCTTTGTTATAACTTTGATTTTTGTGGGAGAAGGCTAACCATCACACTATTCCTATAAGTTGAACGTTGCCGTAACAGATGTTTTATTCTGTAATTTGGGTGCCTAATTCTATGATCTGCAAGGAAATATTAAACATTTTTATTGAGTTTGAAGCCAGTTTTAACTAATGATCTTTTTTATTTAAACAACAATAACTTTGCAAATGTTAGTAATAAAACAGCTTTCTCGCTTAAAGGAACACTTAAACATACGCGGTATTGGAAGTGCG
>NW_016239902.1:0-1064 GCF_001687245.7 Rhagoletis zephyria | reverse complement strand
GCTGATGAGTATCCGGTCCCCCCTTCCCACCCCGCTTTCTTAGTTTAGGTTTCATGTTAGAAGAAACGTAAGTAGCATCCGGTGGGAGTTTATTAGTCACGCGAGCCTTTAGTAATGGGTTCGCTTATATCCCGATATACATAAATAACTAGAAAATGTATAAACATTTTTTTTTTACAATCGGGGAAGAGCATAAACCATAGTTTTGTACTTTAGACTATAAATTGGGGGATATTTAATATTACCGCCGGAAATTAGAGGTTTTCGCTACTCTAAATATTGAAAACAAACGCGCTTGCTTATTAAAATGTTCTAATTCGAATTATAACAAATACAATTTTTTATAAAATTCACTGTTCATTGAAATGGAAAGATCAAAAAATATATATGTATGAATGTAAATATGCATGTACGATTGTATAAATATGAAGGTACATAAATACATAAATGTCTTTTGTGGATTGTAAATACATACATACTTAGATATTTCTTAGAACTGTTACTACCAGACTTAACAAACATACATATAAATATAAGGGTGGTCCTTAAAAATGTCAATATCATGGGGGCCCCCTTCATTTTGTTATATGTACAAAAGAAAAAAATTTGGGTTACTACCGGGGTTTCAAAAATTTGATTCTTTTAAATTGCAAAAAAAATTACAAAATTTGATCATCTTTAATCTGCGAGTTTATGACTATATACATATGAATAAGTTTCAAAAATATGCAAAATTTATCACAATTCAAGTCAAAATTTTGTCCAATTTTTGAAAAAATTTAAATTTTTCCACTGCTGGGAGTGACTTCTCTAAATTTGTGACAAACTTTGAAATTTTCGTCGAAATCTTTATTTTGTACACAGAACCAAATAAAGGGATGCCCCATACAAAATTAAGATATTGATGTTTTAATTACTACCCTAATACATATAATATAACATTACTTTATAACAAAACTGAAGTGAATTGAGTTTAAAAATGCAAATGAATACTACCGAATACACACCCAAATACGCTCGAAATTAGTCTTTAATAATACCCTTTTCATTGCCCTAACCTCGCC
>NW_016239901.1:0-1064 GCF_001687245.7 Rhagoletis zephyria | reverse complement strand
TTCTGATGCATTGGCACATGGAAGGTAGCCGGCAGTTGGCCTGTATTCGTGTAGTAGTACTTTTGGTCACTCTTCTTGGCGGCTGCAGCCGCGGCAGCAGGACTTGTCAATGTCATAAGATCGATGTAAGTGGGCCGTAAGGTGTTCACTGATTGATATGTCTGCTGCTGCTTTGTTGTTGTTTGCGTTTGATTCTTTTTGGTGTCGACATATGTGATACGTGTTGATGTGCCGTTACGTCTGACCTCAAGTCTACCATCTTTTAGCCGATTGGCGATTTCTTCGATGACTTCACTTTGCGGTTTACTCGGTAACTCCCAGGCCAAAGCGACAGTGATGCCGAGAATCAAGTAGTTGGTATAATCAACGATGCCATAGATGCCGTCGTAAACTGTTGGATGAAGAGGAGAAGAGATGCTGATAAGGTTGGTTGAGTAAAGTGAAAAGAATAATTTAAGTCTCCCTTAGTCCATTTCCTTTGGACAAGTTTAATGGAGCAAATACACATTTTTATGAAATGAGAAAAAGAAACACTGAAATAAGAAGACGAAGCATAAGAATGATTTTACGATGCCTCACTTAAGTATTGGTTTTATTGAAAATGACATCATTTTTATTACTTTTTAAGTGCATGGGCATGAGGAAAATGAAGAAGCATACACTTTAGTGGGGGTGTAGACAAAACCACCGGGGCGATCCTTTTACAATAGGCCCATACCGCTTCAAACAAAACTAGGGGAAATATATGGAAGGGGACAGATTTTTTCAATGACTGGAGAGCCTCTAAAGACAACTCCTTTTCAGATCATATCTACGTGGTTTATAACCTAAACGTACCAATAAGAAAACAACAAGCGGTCTTAAATAGCAGAAAAATGAATTGGAAAAAGTTTGAAACAGCCTTTCCTAACAGCATTTCTGTTCTCACAAACCAAATAAACTCGAAACATTTACTTGATAACGTTGTAAGTAAATGATCTAACTAAAGCATTTTAACGGGCAGCAAAGGTAGCCTGCCCGACTAGGGCGAAAAGTAGAACACCAAAACTTCCATGGTGGTCCAA
>NW_016239900.1:0-1064 GCF_001687245.7 Rhagoletis zephyria | reverse complement strand
GCTGCTTTGTTGTGTAACTTGTTTGTTCAGATGCCGAATTGTGGGCTGCTGCAATTTATTTCGAGCAATTTGGGCCAAATGGTTTGTTTCATTATAAACTTTGGCTTTTGTTTGTCAATAAATGAAGGTAGAATATACATATGGATGAATCATTTGCGTGCATTTTGCAAGTGTTTTCGAAGTAATTTATATTCAATGTAGCGAACTCTGCGAAGTGCAATGGAGTGCTAATGAAGTAATTGTGGTCATTTGAAAACTAGGCTAACATTAAGTTGCCATGATTTCAAATACCAAGCTCTTTTCTTTCTTCAANAAAATGCAATAAAAAAAATCCCCTAAAAATATGTTTTCCCAAAAACAAATGTTTTCTCAATAAAATATCTATCTACCCACAAATAACAAAAATTTAAAAATGTATTTCCGAAAACAAATCACAGAAATTGTACTTAAAAAAAAAAACATAAAAACATTTGTTTCCAATAAATTTTTAAAATAACAATGTTTTCAAAACAAATATGTATTTCGACAAGAAATATAAGCATAGAACGTGGATATTAATAAATCCAAAAAATTTCCAAAAAAAAATTCTTATGAAATTTTTTCTTAACTGAACTCATTAAAAACTTTCCGGGCAAATACTTTGTTTTCAGAAATATTTAAAAATATTAACAACAACATATAGTGTAAAATTTTTATGTAGATATCGCATCACAAATAATTTTTGCTCAAAACTGTTAATTTTATAGAATTTATCACTGCAATTTCTTTTGGAAAAAATACACTGAAATATTGAGAATTATAGTTTGAAATCCTAAAAAAACGTCTCTCTAAAAAGTCCAAAAAAACTATTTACCCAAAACAAATTCCAAATTCATAAAATTTATCCCTGGAATTTTTTTAGGAAAAATATGTATATTGATTCCTGAAAGTTTTTGAAATATTCAGAGTTATAGTTTGAAATCCTAAAAAAATGTCTCCCTAAAACATCGAAAAAAAATATTTACCAAAAACAAATTCCAAAACAATAGTTAATTTCATAATCAATTAAATACGTACTATAGAAT
>NW_016239899.1:0-1064 GCF_001687245.7 Rhagoletis zephyria | reverse complement strand
AATTTGTCGTATTTTAGTTTAGTTTTCCACCAATCGAGAGGATTTTCACGGAGATTAGCTCGTTTTTCTTTAAGATAGGCCTTCAATTGAACCTTAATTTCACATTTTTTATGTCTTCAGATTTTACATCCGAGCCCTCGCTTTCGCTGAAGGAATTTAAAATTATTTTTAGGTTGCTTATACGACTTTTAGCATTACTTGTTGTGGGCCCATCAATGTTGCTTGATATACTATTTAACCGTTTAGCGCTTGAAGTTAAAAACCGGTTAGTGTCCGCACCCTGGTTAGACAGACTTAGAGCCATTTCAACAATATTAGAATGAACTCTCTGCCCATGTACACATTCGCATTCGCAAAACATTCGTATCATTCGATAGTACATAGTTACTTACATACAAATGTACATATGTATGTACCCATGCATGTGCTTGGATCAACGTTGATACATATATATCTAGGCACATACTTGCATACTAGCAGAGTCCAGTCCTATAATGTAAATAAGAGCAATTTTTAGAAATTGCCGCAAGCGCTTTTTGACTACGTTCAAAAAAATAAATAAAAAAAATCAACAACTAAAGAAGTCTAAGTTTGGGTAAAAGCGAACCTTATATCCATACATCTATATGCAGGTATGTACATTACAAGATCAAATGAACGATTTATTTCAGTTTCACCCCCTCAATCGCTAATACCACAGTCAAAAATACCACTTAAAAGTTTTTTCGTCTAATACCGAAAATTGTTGCTATTATAGTCGGCAATATCACATATCACCATAGTAGTATTAATTATGGGTATAAGATGAAAGTGAATTAATTTTAATGTTTTGAGTCTCCATAGAGGAATCTGAACTTTGACCCCTTTGCGACACGCCTTAGTTCTCCCCGATCGAAGCCAAAATTTATATGTGGTATCTTCAGTTATAGTAGCATCGACGTAGGAATTGAGGTTAAGGAAATCTGATGTAATATATATGTACGCATTATACATAGAATAGTAAAAAATATAATAGTAAAAATTAAAAAATTTAACAAAAATACAACAAAAATTAAAAAAAAAAA
>NW_016239898.1:0-1064 GCF_001687245.7 Rhagoletis zephyria | reverse complement strand
GCACGCGGCGCCCCAGTCTGCGTGCAAAGATTAAATTACGTATAAATTAACGTAATCCTTAATTTCTTTAGAAGCTTAATGTCATTGATGATCACAATGATATTCGGCTGCTTTGGAACGCAAGGGAATATGAAAGAAACATTGTGATGGATAGCTTAGCCAAGAAGGCAGCGTTTTCAACTCCCACAGAGCCAAAGTATGTTCCATCACTACCAGGAAAGCGCTCAGGAAGGATATATTATGAATGTGAGACTTCCACTGATTAGGGTGCAACCTGAAGAGATACAAGCTGCTATTAAACTTGTCTAAGGACAATCTAAGGTTTTATTACAGGCGTCCTTTCAGAAAACTAGAGATTGGAAATCTGGCAACTGACCTCTGTAGCTTTGCGACTCCGCGAATGGTACACCATTGCGCCTATTTCNGGGAATTAAGAAAAAGGCTAAGTGCCGGTTTCTCATGTAGGTTTTAAAATGTATCCGCCCTTTAAACATATTTTTTCAGAACAAAATTTGTGTTTAAAGGGCAGATAAATTTTATAACCTACTTTTTAAAACGTGCCTAAGTATTGTGAATGGTAGAGGTCACAGTAGATCCGTTAGCAGACAAAGCATATATTTTGTAATATCTATCCATTTCGGAAAAACGCGGAGCGTTCCGCAGACAGCTGATATTCACCCCAGAGAGTTCCTTGAGTCATAATGAAACACCATCTGAGGTATTTAAATTTTAGCTCAAGCAAAATCACGACGGCTGAGAAAAAGGTGTCGAGATGATTCGAGCTCATCATCATTCAAGGAGCTGCTCCAAGATATCCACTTGGTTAGTTTAAGAAGCTTTCTTGAACGCCCGTGGTGCGCTACCAGCCAGAAGTACCTTACAAACATACCGGCCTTTCGGCTAGCCGGGGCAATCTACTAAAAGTCTCTATAACTTATATGTCCCTACCAGTATCAGAAGAAAGGCCCTATCGCCTGCCTCTTTTATAGAGGCCACCTTTGCTGAAACCAAGCTGCAGAATCTAATAACCTTAGCTTGTAGTTGGCTGAAATTTGTTGACAGGA
>NW_016239896.1:0-1064 GCF_001687245.7 Rhagoletis zephyria | reverse complement strand
TGTTATTAAAATATCAACTTGAGAAGATGCAATGTTTGATGCCTCTGCTGCTGCTGCTGCTGCTGTTCAGTTGCTTTGGCGGCAGTTTTTTGTTTCCAAGTTTTTTGTTGCTCTCTCTTTTGATTCTTTTGTGCCGCTTGAAAGAGAATGAAGCGGCGGCAGCGGCGGCGGCGGTGTCAAACAGGGGAACAATTTTGATTATTCTTGCTCTTTTTTGAATAGATTTTTGATGTATTCAAAGCATTTTTTGAATGATGCGCCGAACATTGATGAATTGCTTTTAAATTGATTTTTTTTGGTTTTAATTTGTTTGATGGGAATGATGATGAAGATGAGGTGATAGTTTTTTGACAATTTCTTTTTGTTGATTTGTTTTATTATTTCTACTGTGCGCCCGCGCCGCTTCTAAAATGGTAACTCATTTTAAATAATTTTGAATATAAAATTTTATTGTTTCTATAGTAGCGAACTTGTTGGTTAAAAGGTAAAAACTATAACCAAAATTACTTTGAACGCTTATGATATTAAAAATTTTTTGGTTGCTGTTCTTGCCTTGTCACTGTTTTCCATCAATCCATTTTTACCTTTAACCTTAGACTGCTTTTCAGCAATCATATCAGCAATTCTTCAGCTTAAGTTCACTCAGGTTCCCATCTGCTTTAGTTCATCTTGAACTAGTAAAACTTTTCTGTTTCCAGAACTTTCCTGTTTACTGCTGCCTCTTGTTCACCACCTAATTTACCATTTATTGGCCCCTCCGTCTTTTACAGCTAAACTAATATAACAATACTACTATTATTAGTTTGGCGGTATTGCCATTTAGGCTGGGGGAATTAAAGGAGAAAAAGTTGAGCGTCGAGGAAGGGCAAAAAGGTAATTGCTTCTGTCAGTGTTTGATTGGAAAAGAAGGCAAAGGTCTTCTTTTTTTATGTTATTAGACGAATTAGTCTTCGCTGGAACACCTAAATTTTGTGAGTGCGCCCTTACTTCCAATTGTGTGAGCTATTTCTGTATGTGTGTGTTATTACTCAATTTGTGAACCTAATTATGACCTTATTAAGGAG
>NW_016239895.1:0-1064 GCF_001687245.7 Rhagoletis zephyria | reverse complement strand
CCTTTATCCCCATCTTCGTTTTTATCCTTATATCTACATATCTGTCTCTACTTTGCATTGCACATAATAACTAGCTTCCTTTCAAGGTTGAATTAGAGAGAACATTTTGCCACATTCTGTTCTACAAAAAAAAAAATTAATGCGTACACATATTTCTTTACCACGCCCGCCAACAACTTATTACCGTTAAGGTCACGACAATTGGACACATACATAGATAAGCGATTTTTCCATTTCTCTTCTCCTCTGCCATCTACCAGCCAGCACCAACATTTAACGGCATAGAGAGCGAAAAGGCTCATAATTTTCGCCATTTTCAGGCGACATATTTTACGCTCCTAATTTTCGCCTATTACGTTTTACACCAGCTATTCTAATGAGATGGTCATAGCGTATGCAATCTGCGCAACGTAAAAATTCTAAGCCAGTAACTTTATGGTAGCAAAATGTCCAACGCGTTTACTACATACGTACGTACGGCACTAAAGGTTAGAGCATCTGCATATAAATTTCGAAGAAAAAAAGGAATTATGTTTGTATGAATAAAATTATGAGCACTTACGCGTAAGATTTTTGCAATGAAAAAACAAACAAAACAAAATTCTACAGCAACTTATACAATTTAAGTGACACGGGCTGGCGCATAAGTATGAGCTTAAATGTTTTTATTGAATGCCATCAAACATTTATGTTGAGCATAAATACTCGTACTCGCACATTTACTTGTTTACGTAAATACATAAATCAATCAAACAGAAATCGCAAACCAGCTATGCATACACATTTTTCAAATGACACTTTAATGGACGCAAATAATAAAATTATTTCCGTAACTTTGTAGAAAGTTCAAGGAAGATTTAATATTGAATTAACTGCACAGTTGAAGCGGCGCACAGTGTCGCCTAAGTGGACAAAAATCGAAAAATTCGTTGTCTGAAATGGTATTTCTGTAAAGGTAATTTAGCCTTTAAAATGAATTAAACAAAAATTTCCCTATGAAATAAATTATATGCGGCCAGGAAGCCACTAAAGTCGACAAATTTTGTACTAAGAATTTTAATAAG
>NW_016239894.1:261-1064 GCF_001687245.7 Rhagoletis zephyria | reverse complement strand
GGAATAATTTCAGATTTTCGAGTGTATTTCCAGATTTTTGGGACTATTGTGACTTTGTTTTGGATTTTTGGGGCTTTTGGGATTTTTGGGATTAATTTATNTTGGGACTTTGTTTTGGATTTTTGGGACTTTTGGGATTTATGGGATTAATTTAGGAACTATGGGACTTTCCAAACTATTTAAGGATTTTTGGGACTATCGGGACTATTTCGTAATTGTCGGAACAGATTTCGGTATTTTTGGGACTAATTTTGGAATTTTTGGGGCTTTCGGGAGCATATCGATTTTTTGGGTCTTTTTTGGATTTTTGAGACCATTTCAGGGTTTTCAGGAGTATTTCGGGATTTTTCGAACTTGTTTCGGATTTTTGGGACTTTCTTCATTCTTGGGATTAATTTAGGACTTTTGGGATTTTGAGAACTAATTCGGGACTTTTGGGACCTATTTCCGGATTTTTGGGACTTTCGGGACTATTTCTCCATTTGTGGACTTTCGGGACCATTTCGTGATTTTTGGCACTTATTTACTTATTTGGTACTTTAAGAACTAATTCAGGCTTTTTGATACCTATTTCGGATATTTGGGACTATTTCGGGATGCTCGGAACTATTTTCGGGATTTTTGGGGCTTTCGGGAGTATATCGATTTTTTTGTGACTAATTTTGGATTTTTGGAACTTTCGGGATAATTTCGGGATTTTCAGGAGTATTTCGAGATTTTTGGAAATAATTTCGGATTTTTGGGACTTTTGGGACTATTTCTCCATTTGTGGGACTTTCGGGACCATTGCGAGATTTTTGGGA
>NW_016239894.1:0-164 GCF_001687245.7 Rhagoletis zephyria | reverse complement strand
TGGGAACTAATTCGGGATTTTTGGGACTTACTTCGAATTTTTGGGACTTTCGGGACTATTTCGGGATGCTCGGAACTATTTTCGGGATTTTTGGTGCTTTCGGGACTATATAGATTTTTTTTTGGGACTAACTTTGGATTTTCGGGACTATTTCCAGATTTTTG
>NW_016239892.1:0-1064 GCF_001687245.7 Rhagoletis zephyria | reverse complement strand
ATGTTTCGACAAGCCTGATTAGAAATATAGATCTAAGGTGACGAATTTAAAATAGGTTGGGAACTATAAAAAATGGATGCAGATCAATTGTTGGTGAAAATGTTGCTCCAAAAAGTTTCAATCAAATATATAAAAAATTTGGACGAAGTTCGCCGGGTCTGCTAGTTTGGTATGCAGCCATTAACCAACAAATTTGTCAAAAACAATGTAAGCAATGCTGTTATACGAAATAAAATAATTAGAGGCAAATTTAAAATTTCAAAAGTTATTGAGTAAAGTAAAGTCCGAAAAAGTAAAAGTAAAACAATGTAAAATCTTAAATGTATTAACTGGTATGTTTCATTAAATTCTATATTATAGACATCACTACAATAGTTAAGAAGTTATGCCTATTTAATTACAGAAATTAAAGGGTTTAGCTCAGAGCAAGTTTTTGCTTGAAATCTTAAACTTATGTACGAAAAACTACGTTCATATGAATTATATACCAGGGTTGCATATTTCCAGTGGCCCAAATAAAAACTTAGTTTTGGCTATTTTTCTTTAGTTTTTTAATTTGTATTATTTTTGTATGAAAGCAAAGCTGATTACTAAACCAATACCATGTAAATCCAAATTTCATACTTTGTGCAAAAATTCCACCAAAATTTCAAACTTTTTAATCAGCATCTTTAGAAAAACTGGTATGCAGTTTTGTTGGCCATTACATTTTAGTATAACAAATGCAAATATGAAATAGCTAAGGCTTGCCGTTGATTTTTAACAATTTTTCATATCGAATACATACTTAGGTTTGACTTCGAATTAAAAAATAACCAGTTTATCTTAAAAAGGGCCTCTTGAACTACATCTATGGCGAGTTAAATGTTAAAATATTGTTTGCGATCCCATGAAATGTTGCTTTAAAGCACTGATGGGCTCTGCCCTGCCCGTGGGCAAAGCTCTTTTAAGCTTTCTATACACTTTGTATAGGCGCCAGCAGAGTAAAAGCTCTCTCTGCCCAACGCTGCTTTACAGGGAAAATGGCCTGTACCGGTTTAAGCTAATTTAATTGAACGGCACAG
>NW_016239891.1:0-1064 GCF_001687245.7 Rhagoletis zephyria | reverse complement strand
TGCATGATTGACCAAACGGAAATAAATTAAATAGCCACCCCACCAAATAGCCGCCGGCGCCCAACGCTACACTTTGCAGTGCCTAATCCCAAACACAAATATGTAACTAGCACAGACTTTATTCGTACACAAGCCGTTGTGTGTATATTAGGATGGTACATAAATGCATGTGAAAAAAATAAGTTGGAATTTTAATGCTCTCATCGCTAGGGTTGTTCTATGATGAAAAAATTTGCTCCTTTTTTATTTGGAAATAAAAAAAGAATGTTTAGAAGTCGCCAAAAGTGCTTACATTTTTTCATGTATTTTAAATATACGAGAAAAAATCATTTTTCGTGGAAATGGTATAGAATTCTTGAAAATTAAAATTCGTTGATATTAATACTACCCATACTAATACTATTGTATTCATTGGGATTTTTGGATGAATCATAAATGTCTTGAAGAGCTTTCCAATAGAAAAATTTAGATTTTCAAGAATTCGGTACCACTTGTACGAATATTTTTTTTTTCCTTACAAAATACATGGAAAACTTTGAGCGAGCTCTAAATTTCTTTTGATTTCAAAATAAAAAAAAAAAACAGGCATATGCTTTTTCGGTATAGAGCAATCCTAGGGGTTTAGAGCAATAAAATTTCGACTTACATTTTTGTGGACTATCCTAATGTACATACATACATATCCATACATGCCTATGTAATAAATGTATGTGTGTACGTACAGCTAAAGTTAGCGGTCTAACGATACACCAAAGGAAATCAGAACATTTAACGCTTATTTGCGGTTAATTTCCTATACATATGTATGTATGTATATAGTGTGTATGTACTTATAAGAATGTGTTAATCTGTCATCGATTGCTTTTTCTCACTTTATTGCCTACACAACGCATGTGTAGTTATCTGTGAGTACGTGTATTTATTTGTTTTTGTATGGATTCACCAAAAACTTCTATCAAATCAATTATTTATTCATTTACTTGACTACGAAGTCTGTCTGAAGGACCATTGTTCGGCCTCAATGGCAAGTGCTGTGCCACCACAAAGTGTATGAAATATATTTA
>NW_016239890.1:0-1064 GCF_001687245.7 Rhagoletis zephyria | reverse complement strand
TTAAATTTTTACTCTCTTTGACCAACAGGCTGTTATGCACAAAGGACTAGAGTATTTCTTTGACTCGGTTATATTTCTTAGCTCTATTTTTTACGACGTTTTATACTTGTGTTATGAAATGAAGGAAAAAAGTAAGAAAGGGTATATGTGTGTTTTTTCCTGTCAAGAGTAAACAAAACAATGGTTGCTAGGAATAAGTTAATTCTACTAATTTGTACACATCTGCAGCAAAAGTGAACCATTCTGCTCCTAAGGAGGAAATAGTATGAAAAATACTCTATTTCACTACTAAAAGGAACAAATTGTAAATAACATACACAAGCTAACCCTTTTTGATCAGTGATTCGGTCAATTTACAACCGATTGGTAATGCGGTTCAGTTCTCTCCCTCACTCTCAATTTTTTCGTTTTGCAGTGAAAGCAACAACAACTTTGACCAACCTAGCTCGTTGACCGTCAGCATAACAACGCTTTTGCTGACGTCACATGAGCAAAATCTATTTTTATATAGAAGAAAATGCGCAACACCCTCCACAAAAAAAGTTCTCAAAAAACAACGGTAATTTTTAGAGGCTTAAAACTTGCACCTTATTATCGTAAAATTGTATGGGCTACAGAACTGCATACTCAAATCTTTTCTAAGAGATCGGATTGAATAGTTGAAAATTTTGATGAACATTTTTTGGTATTTCTTGAATTTTCCGGAGTTCTATATGAAATTAAAAAAAATTTATTTTGCTGTTGAATAAACTGTTTTTATAAAAAAAAAGTAAGAAAAATTTGCTATGGAAAATAAAAATAAATAAAATGGTCAAAACGTCAGGGTATTCATATTTATGACGCTAACTGTATGTACATATGTATGTATGTACTTGAAATGCAAGCGAGTCGGATACAGTGATTGCCTCGATTACCGTCGCAAAAATGCAACGAGATCTGCAATGGTATTGCACATGTACATATATGAATATTGTAGGCAGGTACATTAGGTAATTTCGACTTATGTCCATACATGAGGTAAATTTTGGCATCATCCAAATAAATTTCTTATAACTTTTTTTTTT
>NW_016239889.1:0-1064 GCF_001687245.7 Rhagoletis zephyria | reverse complement strand
GGCTTTCATTAATTAACTGCGTGTAAAAGTACCCTGTATATGTTATAGACGCTTTTATGACTCCCTCAGATAATAGTTTTTTTCCTCCAATTTTATTTTTAAAACCACTGATAATTTCAAGCACTTCATCGGTTTCGATTTCTATAAATTTAAAGTTATGTGTACAATTTGGAGTCGTAAAGGATTCTTTTTTACCAGGTTCTATATTTGAGGTAATTTCAATAATGCTGTCAATAAAGTAGTTATTTAGTGATTGTGCAATCTCATTTTCCGTTGTGTACAAGTTGTTGTGAATTAACACTTTATTAATGGCGTTTATTTCCTTTGACATACTTATGCAATTTTTTAGATGCTTCCACATTGATTTGCTATCTCCATTATTAACTGTTATTTTATGCTCCAAGTATTTAACCTTTANCATATCCATTCTTTGACACGAAATGTTTTTGCTATTGGTAAATAATAAATCAATCATGGTTTCGACCTCTCCCGATTTCCTAGTATAAAAATTAATTTTCTGAACCATTGAGAAGGACTGAAATAACTCTACCAATCTTTTACTGTACGTTGTAGCTTTATATAGATTTATATTGAAGTCTCCAATAAATACAGTATTATCATCTAGGCAAGTATTGTTTAAAATTTCACTGAGGTAGCTGATAAAGTCAGCACCGCTAGAATTTGACGAGTGATATATTACCCCTATTTGGTATTTCGGGGTAACATTTCCAATTTTTAAAAGAAGACACCAAATATTTTTATCCCACGAGTAATTAACTAGAGTTTCATATTTAATTGAGTGATGGACGTAAATTAAAACACCGCCTGTGTGTCTACTATTCGAGTTGCATCTAATTAGAGTGTAGGTTTCTACCTGTATTTAGTGGTTTGTAATGTCTTCGGTCAAACAGGTTTCTGAACATAGCACCAAATGGGGCTTACAAATTTCTATTAGTTTCTCAAGTTCACACTTATTAGCTGTAATACTGTNAGTGTAGGTTTCTACCTGTATTTAGTGGTTTGTAATGTCTTCGGTCAAACAGGTTTCTGAACATAGCACCAAA
>NW_016239888.1:0-1064 GCF_001687245.7 Rhagoletis zephyria | reverse complement strand
TAGTAAATATTAATGTAATATATTAAAATTTTAGTTTACATTCTCTAAAGGAATGTTCGTATTATCCTATGTTCCTTTTTAATACATATGTATGTATGTACATGCTTTGCAAAAATTTTCACCACAAAAAAAAAAATTTAACTAAACTAAATTAAAGTATTTAAAAAAAAAATTATAAAAATTTGTTTTTAATTTTGTAGTAGTCGGTTCGCCGACGAGTTGTTTTTGTGGCACTTTGGTGAGTCGTTTTTGCGACAAACTGTTCACCAGAATGCGTCGCAAAAGGCTTCAATACGATACGATGTCGTTTGGCAAATTGGCAACCCACCGAAGCATATGTATTGCCAACAATTGCCGAATGCGTATACACTACGGAAAAAGTAACATAATTTTCTACAAACATTATTATTTTTGGTTTTTCCATGTTAGCGATTAGACATTTTTTAAGAGAGAATTTATTTTTTAAACAAACCTAAACCTAAGTTTGTTTTCTTCAACACTGAGTGGTGTTGTCTAGAACTTTTCATCAACAATCCATTCAGTTCAATAAAAGAATTTCAAACAACGCCACTCTGTAACTATGTAAAGTTTGTTTGATCGATCGCAGAATGGTGTTGTCTAGAAAACTTTATATAGAATGAGTTCAGCCCAATAAAAATTTTCAAACAACACCACTCTGTAACTAGCTGTAGATGCTTGATACTATTTGTTTGCTTTCAGGAGGGTGCGTTATATAATCCCGTTAGACGGAGCAAATAATTTTTGATTTTTTTTTTTTTGATTTTTCTTAATTATGAAAAGCATCTGTGAAGTGCAGAACGAAGTCGTGTTCAAGCGAAAAAATCTTCGATATCATGTGTTTTGGCTTGAAACAAAGAGGATATGGTTTATTTTTTTTTCTCTCAGTGTACTAATGAAAATCGTACTGTACAAGTCTCTTATTATGCCAGTCGGCGCAGATATGTAGGCGATGGCATTATTTCATGAGATGGACACTTGAGTGCTCGAAAGAAAGATTAACGGAATGGTTTTTCTTATATTTTCTTAAGCAATTCAATTCGTCA
>NW_016239887.1:0-1064 GCF_001687245.7 Rhagoletis zephyria | reverse complement strand
CATTAATAATAATAAAAAAGTAAGGGATACCTTTCATGAACACCAGAAATTTTGATGTCAACTGAATACTGAACTTGAAATTAGTTGTTTGCCTGCCAAATAAAACATATGTATTCACTGCGTGCATATATAGAGCAGTTACATATACATAAATATAAAAAAAAACTCATGCCTTAACAATCAGTGGTATGAAAGATATGCCTTATAAAGACATATATAAATGATTTAACCAAGTGCTGTATATGCTCGACATAGAGAAGTTATATTTAAAAACTTTGTGTGCCTGGAGCCTAGCACAGTGCTTCCGGTGTTTTTCTGTCTAAATTTGCCAAATGGTAAAACAGTCTTTAGCCTGATTGGGTTTCACTAGGGACGAATGGTACCGAGCTCACCTTAGTGTAATCCCATATTTTGAATTTTTGATTGTATGCTGCAGAAATTTACGGATAACAAATACTCCAATTAGATGGATTTTAAAGCAGCCATTCTCAACGTTCTTATGGGACAATATATTGATAGACGTGGCGCATGCCGCATGCAATGAATTGAGAAGTACGACTTACAGAACAATTGCTTCGAAAGGTAAAAGTTTTCTTAAAACAATTGTGACTTCCGAAAACTATCTAAAATAAATTGAGAATAAAGCAAAAATAAGTAAAAATATATTTAAAAATTTAATTTTTCATTTAAATTTTTTTTTCTATAAAATCCAAAAAGTGAATTATGACAAAAAATCAAAATAGAAGGTTATTTTATAATTAAATAAAATAACAAAAAAAAAAATATTTTTAAAACAAAATCTAAATATTAAAAAAATAATAATTTAAATAGACCAAAAGATCAAATGGGAAAAAATAAAAAATAAAATAAGGTCCCTAAAATTAATGTAAATAAAAGAAATATATAACAATAATATATAGTTATTACAAGAAAATTTAATTAACAAAAGAACAACGAATTAATAAGAATTAATTATTATTTTTAAACAATAAACTCAAATAATTAAAAGAAAATGAAACTTCTTCTTTTTTGGCGCTGTAACCGCCTAAGCGATTTTGGCCGAG
>NW_016239886.1:900-1064 GCF_001687245.7 Rhagoletis zephyria | reverse complement strand
GTTGGAGCAAACGGCGTCACCACTTTCACCTCCATCTCCACCAACACTCGAAGTTAGATCCACAGAAAAGGAAACTCTGGCGCTGTTGCTGCACTTGTCCTTGTTCCCAAGTCCGTACTTTTTCTTATCGTTTTCAGTGCAGTCACTTCGGTCGCTGTTCAGCT
>NW_016239886.1:0-873 GCF_001687245.7 Rhagoletis zephyria | reverse complement strand
ATGCAGTCACTTCGGTCGCTGTTCAGCTGACAACGCTCTCTTTTGATGCCGTCAATAAACCTGCTGGTTCCCGAACCGGTTTGCTGCTGCTGTTCCTGGACGCTGCCAAAAGTTGCCGCCCGCTTTCCAGCCACTCGAAAGAAGAGGCTATCATAGCTCTTGCTCACGTCAGTCCACTGGTAATAAGAATGGTCACTAGACCAAAGTTCACTAGGCTCCTTCTCCCCGGGCAGCTGAACGTAGATGAAGCCAAGCGGCAGCCTGAGGCTCTCCAGCTCCTTGCCCATTGCCTCCATTTTTGTGCTCAAACTCTCCAGCTTTTCCCTAATCTCATCATCGTCCATACCATTATCAGGCATTTTCACTTTCTTAGGTTTGGACTCGCAGATAAGGCGGAACTTGTCCTCCTCACATTTGACCGCGGACCACTGCTCCACCGCAGGTACAATCCAGCTGGGAGTGAACAGACACATCGGGTAGTTTGGCTTGAAGGGATTGCCATACCGGCCATAATTGTACTCATCAAAGGTGTGCTTCGCTTTCTCCAGTGCGTAGCCTTCACCAACGGGAGGCCCCGATTTGCCCGGCTCATAAACTCCGCTGGCCGCCCAGTGCCAGAGCTCATCCTCAGGACGGTACTGCAGGCCGAGATGGAGAAACCATGAGGTGCCGCGCTTTTCAGCGCCCGGTAGGTAGAAGAACCCCCTCAGAAAGGTCTCCTGCGCCGCCGAGGTCAGCCGGAGCATCTGCGGCTCCACTAAGTCCGTTTCCAGCTGGGGCAACTTCTCGGTGCAGTACTCCTGCGCCTCGCTGAAGAGCATGTTATTCATATCGGGGCCGATCAGTTTGATGCACTTCGAGGGATCGTCCTCT
>NW_016239885.1:0-1064 GCF_001687245.7 Rhagoletis zephyria | reverse complement strand
CATGTTTAAAAAATCAAATTCCACTTAATTCATCAGTTAACTAAAATATATATCGCGAAGGAGAGTTAACAAGGATTAAGCTTGAAAATTCTTTTGAATAGGGCTGTCACCTGTTTGAAATGTCTAACTCAATTAACTTTTAGTTAAGTATAAATAAAAAGTATATGAATTATAAAAATACCGTAGTCAAACGAAAAAATGTTAAGAAATCTTTAGTTTGACCATTTGGAATGTTTGAAGAGGGTTGCCAAGATAATCCAAATTATTCAATTATTTAGGAATGTTGCCATTTGTTCCAACAATCAAATGAAAATTAGTTGATTGAAATACATGCGTATCACAATGTTAGTCGAAAGAGATTTAAGAAGATTTTATTTTGTGAATACTTTTGAAAGGGAATTTCAAAAATGAGAGTTCAATTTAAAGACCTTACCTGTAGATGTGTAGTAAAGTTTATACATATTTTTTTTAATTAAGATCATTTTTCATCGGGATTTGAAATTTGATGAAACTAAAAACGGTGACCATATTTATGATAGCCGAATACGGGACAAAAAATAATTTTGCGAATTTTTTCCACAATAGCTTACAGATCTTAAAACATTCTTCAATGATCCTAGATGTATTAGCCCTGAAACAGTATCCTTTTAGTAACCACGCAAATTTGTAGGATAATTTTCTCAAGATTTTTACCACGTAAAATAAAAATACTCTTTAAATTTTAGTATAGTAAAGTACAATTTTATGTCGCTAAGGCTTGCCATTAATTTTTGGCAATTNCGACCATTTTTTTGGTAGAGGAGCAAATGAGCAGCACTTTCCACTCGCACTTTATTATACACAATTTAAATGAGTTACAAAATTGGAAACCAAATTTTTTCTAAAGATTCTAATTAAAAAGTTTGAAATTTTAGTGAAACATTGCAGAATTATTTTTTATAGTTTTTTGCACAAAGTTTGAAATTTGGTATTATGTATATGGTTTTTGTTAGGCAATAAATAATAAACATTAAACAAACTAAGAAAAAATAGCCAAAACTTACTAGGATGTCGAGTCCTAATTT
>NW_016239884.1:0-1064 GCF_001687245.7 Rhagoletis zephyria | reverse complement strand
ACAAGCCTAAGTAGTCATATTCTAGTCCTGAATACGATTTTCCGAATAGCCGTAAACCTGTAAGGATATAAGACAAAATATGATTAGATATAGATAGATAGATAAAGAGGATAAGGCTTTTACTGCATACGGAAGAGTATATTGGCCATACAAATGTACATAAATTTGTGATAAACATTTCCAATCTTTAAAGAATTTGCATAGGTTGGCTCTGGTTGCTTAGCGGCAAAGGAGCATTTAGCGAGCAAAGAAGAGCTGAAGCAAGTACTACATTTATACCAGCTTTGCCTTTTAGCGAGCTATTTCAATCAATGCCTCATTTGCTAATAACCATCGAAAAGTCATGTAACTCTACTAATACTTACTAATCTCAATGCTGCGCATGTACAATGATTCTGCTTCGCGATATTTTCCCATATGATAATTATAAAGTGAAGCCAAGTGACCAATCGACAGACCCACTTCATAATCATAGGCACCCAAAAGATCTGTTTTAATTTGTATTGCTTTTAGATGCATACGTTCCGCTTCCTGTAAAGAATAAACGAAAATATATGTGAAAATGTAGTGGCGAAATAGTGCTTTTTGATAGTAGTTAAATTGTTAAGTAATGAAAATTTATAATAATTTATATGGAGATTCCTTTTCCAGCATCTAGCGTGCTGAAGTTGTATGCCGAATCACGTCGATTCAATATCCACTGACCCCTAAAAAATGTTGACTGATAAGATGTGATCTGCAAAATAACAGCTAAACCTTCTACAAACTACTTTTGACGATAACAAAAAATTATACACGGAGCACGGATACACCTTCGTACCTCAAATCGATTCATAGTTTGATAAAGTCGGCCTAAATTGCCGTAGTGCTTAGCTGTTTGCACGTTCACTTCGCCGAACATTTCCAATGATAACTTCAGCGCAAAATTATGCAGCTCCTCAGATTGGCGCAAAAGTCCATCTTCATCAGCGCCTCCGTCAGTTAGCTTATCTAACGCGATTTCCTCAAGTAGCAGCGCTTTCACACGTTTTGCTGATGCCAGCACCAAGTGATTTCTCGGCACT
>NW_016239883.1:0-1064 GCF_001687245.7 Rhagoletis zephyria | reverse complement strand
CCGTCCTGGGCGGGGTTGTTGTAGCCGCTACAACAACAACAACAGAAGCACATCTGCATTTTCATCTTATTAAACATATCATAAGGAAAAAATATCAAGTTTCGTAAGAATTTTTATTTATAACTATAATTTTTATAACTTGGAAAATAATAATAATCAGGGCTATCACCGAATCCATCGTAGAAAAGCGCCGAAATTCGAATTCCTGCTACGAAAACGAGAAAATTGCAATCCGAGTGAACTCGAAAATATTGTTGCAAGCTTCGAATGCTACACTTTGATATTTCGAAATCAGCTGGCGCAAGGGAGTCAATATAGACATATAGCACACGATCTTCAAAGGTGACTCAACTCGAAATTACACTTTCGTCAGACAATTCGAAAAACTATTTATTAGCACATGTTAATCATATGAGCAAGGAAGACTTTACCTTAGGTTTTTTCAACAAATTATAAAATAAAAGCTCGGTGTAAATTTTTAGTGCATAATTTCAAAATTGCGGAATTTTGAGTTGTGTCACTTTTGATGATCGTGTGCGATATAGTTAGGTACGTCATTTTGCTCGCGCTGCCCCAACAATCGCAATGGCCGCGTGAGCAAAGCACTGGCGTGCCATTCGAGAGATCCGAGTTCCGGGGAGCGAACCTTTTTCTACATAAAAAACAATAGGAGTTTATCAATTCGTCGGAAATTTATTTGTTATGTATGTTATCACATAACTTTGGACCATGATAAAAACATAGCAAGGTAGAACCGTTCTCTCAATTTGTCGGCCATGATTTTTTTTTGAAGTTTGCCAACATTTTAAAATCATATAAAAGTGAAAATGAAAAATTGAAATTGTTCGAAATTGTTGTTGCTTGAGATTGGGAATGAAAATGTGTGTNAGTTTGTGAGTAAATTTAAAAATTAAATTGTTTGGAAACGTCAAGAATTTTAAAAGTGACTCTCAGCGGTTATACCTTACTATATTTTTATCATGCTTTGGACCACGATAAACGATTTCTATAAGTCTTTTTTCTTTAAAGGATAGGTGGTACCTCAGAGGTAGTCCAATACTAAT
>NW_016239881.1:0-1064 GCF_001687245.7 Rhagoletis zephyria | reverse complement strand
ATGAAACCGTAGATGGCCGATATTCTCACCACCGCTATTGAATAAGTGTCATCCCCAATGCTTGAGGCACCTTGTCTGGAGAGCTGGGAATTGACATCAGAAGTGGTGACTGGATTTCTCTACATTCTCATTCGGACAACTTCTGTAGAGTGAGCTTGCTGGTATACGCCATCGATGGAGCATTCGTGCAATAGCACAGTTCCCTGAGGCTCGGCCAGAAGNGCAGAAAATAATCCGCTTCGCTAATTTACATTTCCGAGCCGAGCCTAGTCATTGTATCGGCTATTTCGTTCCCTTCTATATTGCCATGTTCACGAACCCAGCAGAGAAAGTTTTTGGCGTGACTCAGTGAAGCTATCGTGGCACGACATTTCCGTGCTGCTTTCGACTAAATATATCACCCTGGAGCTCAATTTTTTCAATGCCGCTTGGCTATCGACGAATACAGTGGCATTTCCTGATAGGGACTTACTATCCCGTATCTCAGCCTTAAAGACACTGCTGTTATCAGGCAGGTGGTATGATGGACTCGAGCCGACTGTTCTTTCCATCTTCGAGCCATCGGTGTAGATGGAAATACCATCATTTTCCGACAGCAGGCCACCTTCTCAATCTTCCCGGATGGGAAAGTGTATGGGTATCTTAAAACTAAAATTCAAGGATGACGTGAGGTAAACAGTTGTGACATCTTGGTCTAGATTCCGTAATGCCGTTCCCTATTAATTATCTTCAAAACTGGTGCGTGCCCGTAGTTGGTTTGCTTTTACAATTTTGATTCCCTCAGGTTAAGGGCCCCTTTTGCCGCTGCACATCTTACGAACACTTGTGGTAGCTTCAAGTAAAATATCACGTTCAGCCCTTCTTGTGTAGTAGGGCATAAGTTAGTGAAAACATTTAAGAACTTACAAACAAGAACTCGAGCAACCTGCGCCAAGTTTAGCCACGAGTTGGTCTACTACCGCATTACAGGGATCCTTTTTTAAGTACTTCAATATGACAAAAATATACCACGTGGTACAAAGATTTTTGCAGGGTATACTTGAAGTCTATTTGCATATAAATAA
>NW_016239879.1:0-1064 GCF_001687245.7 Rhagoletis zephyria | reverse complement strand
TACCAAAGTTGGTAGAAAAAATTTGGATTGGTAAAAAGGTAAATTTTGTACCATTTTGGTAGATTTTTGCTGAACTTTTATGTACTTATATACGTATAAATGTATGTCGATATAAGGCGAACATATCTTACTCTATTCAAAACTCAGCTTACTGGAATCCCGAGAAGCTTTTGATTGCCTAAATATTGTGAATGAATATTTAAATAAAAATAAAAAATTTACAGGTATGTAACTCACGCAGTATGATTGTTCGCCAAAAAAATTAAATCAATGCCATTTTTATCAATTGAAATTGTTAAATTAAAAAAAAAACACAAAAAGCTGGCGGCAAAAAATTATAAAAAAAACAAATCAAAACAATCAACCCGAATTTTAAGCACCACATTGTTGGCTATACTGAAATATTATAGCTCCATACCTTAAATTGTTCTAAAAATTCAGAGTAAAAAATTCGAAATTTAGACGAAAATTTTTTTAATTTTTCTAAATGTTGTATATAGTTTGAATCCTTGATTTTTATAGATTAAGTTAAAGCAACAAAAAATTAATTTTTAAAAATATCACCAAGTGCTTTTTTGAGTCTATAATAACACGAGTTCAAGTTTTTTCAAAAAATGAAGCTCCGTTAATGCCTTTAGTTTCATCACTTTCCGCTTTNTAAAAATATCACCAAGTGCTTTTTTGAGTCTATAATAACACGAGTTCAAGTTTTTTCAAAAAATGAAGCTCCGTTAATGCCTTTAGTTTCATCACTTTCCGCTTTTGGTTGAAGAAAACTAAGAATATGCCAATAATATGATCTCAAATACCGTATAATTAGATAAATAAAAAGTTTCTTAAAAACAATTCTTTAATTCTTATTAAAATACCTAAAAAAAATATAAAAAAATACATCTTTAATTAAAATAAATAAAAGGATAACAAAACTATAGTTTTTATTAAAAATAACTATAAAAAAGTTATTGGTAGATATTTTTCAGATTTGGCAGATTTTTTTCAAGTGGATGGTAAATATTTTTTTTTCATCAGTGGCAACCCTGTTCATCAGTTCATTCGCTCGGCTG
>NW_016239878.1:0-1064 GCF_001687245.7 Rhagoletis zephyria | reverse complement strand
CTTAACTCCTCCTAAATGACCGAAACGATATTGCTAAAAATCATCGATTCGCAGGCTCCAGGGATCAAGTCAAATTACTCCCGTTAAATCAACCATCAGAGCCATTGTGGTCCTTGCTTGACGGTGACTATACAGAATGTGGACCAGTGATTCTCACCAGTTTAGAAATTGCCACCAACTATACTATACAGATTCAAGGACGATTCACTATGGAGCCGCAAGGACTTCTTCCCGGTATAACGCTTTCGTCAGGTTATTTGAATTGCTGGCGAAAACGTTGGACCAAATATTTCAATAAAAAAATTAATTTTAGGCGAGTCGAAGTTCGCCGGGCCTGCTAGTGTAATATAAAATTGTGCGCAAAATTTTTGTAAAATATCTTCAAAACTGAGGGAGTTTTTTTTTTAATATTTAAAATTTAAACAAAGTTTCAAATACCACTATCTCGAGAAGTGAAGCCAATCGGGCAAAACTGACGACGNTCGAGAAGTGAAGCCAATCGGGCAAAACTGACGACGCCATTGAATTTAGAAGGCTCCAGTTAAGTAAGAGCAACTATCAAAACCTTTGTCGAAAAAATGTTGATTTGATATAACGCTCGAAATATTCTGACTACAAGAAGGAGCATCATTAAAATTTTTACACACTTCTAGGGAAAATTTTTGTGAAGCATTTTACAGGTATATGTAATGTTGTAAGACCTAGTAGTTATAAAAAGATTTAGATCGTTTGGACGTATTTTCCTAATGTGCCTACAATTAAGATATTTTTGGAATACGAGTTACGCTCAAGATCGCAGAATATTTTATCTTTAAAAGTTGCTTCATTCGGAAAGCATACCTCTTGCTAAGGTATCACTACATACATAAAAAGTTTTTAAAATGAAATGCTTCAAAAGCTATACGCTATAAACCGAAAATTTTAAAAATTGTGAAAAGTAGAGTTACAAATTTTGAGTTATTTGCCATTTAGATATTTTTTAAAGTACACTTTAGTTACGTACTACATAACGACTGCTGAGTGGAAGATCGACCTATCTCGGCAGCCAGTTCAAAAAAGCCCTA
>NW_016239877.1:0-1064 GCF_001687245.7 Rhagoletis zephyria | reverse complement strand
CTGAACTCACATGTGGTGTGAGTACATTTATCTATTTATATTTAAAATATATTTAATTCAATACGCAGATATGCTTCCGTTGGTGTTTTTAAATATCGCCGATAGAGGAAAATAGCATTTTGGTTAAGTGATCAGAGCTGATGGCAGAGTTTTGTGCTGTTGGCTGCTAGATCGGTGTTTTACTTTTCCATTCGAGAAAAATGTTTGCCGCTGAATTGCGTAAAATGCTGTTAGTTAGATAGACTAATGGCAATCTCTAAAATTTTCATCAGCCTACAATTTTGTACGATGTCGATTTTGTTTTCATTGTTGTTTAGGGGTTTCATTGTGGTAAACTTTCTGAACATTATGAATGTAGTTGCATTTAATAGTTGCCATGAAATTGCGTGTAAGCATATTAGGGTGGTCCAAAATAAGTAAAGTGTCAATTTTAATGCACTCGCCCCGAGGATTGTTCTATATCGAAAAAATATACCCCTATTTTTTTACTTTTCCTGTATTTTATATGGGAAAAAATACTTTTCGTAGAAATGGTATAGAATTCTTGAAAATCAACATTTTTCTAAAGGAAAACTGTACTTCTCTTCAGCAGACTTGCAATAATAATACCCAATTGTTTAGTCAGCCATTTTTTAATACCAAAGATTTTTTATTTATGCCCCCTTGCATTTTCTGGAGGTTTTTTGTGGACCTATAACATATAGTTACTATGAAAAAATTGAATATAATATACATGGAATACTTTGATTGCTTTGAGCGATCGCTAAGTATTTTTTGATTTCAAAAGAAAAAATAGTGGTATCATTTTTTTCGGTATTTCCAAGAATCCGGACGTTCCCAGTCGAAATTCAACAAAAGTTCAAATTTTGAATCACCCTAATGTACATATCTATATATTTCGCCATATTTGTTGAGTTGACCAATGTTGGTTTTGTACAAGGTTGTAAATTGTTATCGTTTTCCCTAAATTTTGTATGCAAACAGCATTTGTTGTCCTTTATCCGTTTGCGCTGCCAACTATGTAACGGGTGATTTTTTAAGAGCTTGATAACTTTTTTTTAAAA
>NW_016239876.1:0-1064 GCF_001687245.7 Rhagoletis zephyria | reverse complement strand
GATAACACCGTGCGAAAATAAACATAGTAAAACAGCATATTCAGTTAAACAAAAAAAAAAAAAAAAAAACTATGAACTTTCCAATATGTGATTAATTAAAAAAAATTATTTAAAAAATTCAGTTCAATGTAGCATAAAAGTATGTATGGGCAACAAAAGAAAGAGAACACTTTTTTTGGAATTGAAAAAGATTAACTCTTTTGATGCACAAGCACAAATAGGTATTGGAAAAGGCCTTTTAAAATTTTATCCTTGANGACCCATAGTATATTGAGTGAGTATCGTGAGCTTTGAAATTTTTTGTTTACGCTCGCACGGTGTAATAGTTATGAATTAAAAATGGTTTATAAACTGGAAAATGTATAAAAACATCATTTTATGAAGTTCTTTAAACCTACTTTATTTTTTATGAATACGGCAAAAACTCTGACCTACTAGATTGAGGATTTTCTATCTTTTGGTCGTACTACCGATTTCCATTTTCGACCGGAAAAAGGTTAAACTGGAACCGGAAGTCAATTTTTTTTTAAGGATTATGGAATTTTTGCGCAAAAAAATACATACTTTTTGTCGTAAACTTCTTCCTGTTTGGACCGGAAGTGGCTTAAACTGACTAGACTACCATTTTTTATTTGTTACACATGTATGTTTTTACTACAGGGAGAAGAAAAAGACCTTTTGAGGAGAAATTTAAAAAAAAAAGGTAAAATTCATAAAGTTATCAGCCGCCCCTCGTAGATGGCGGTTATTGAAATTTCGTTCGGGAGCTCACATACATACATACCTGCATACTTGTCTCTTAAGTTGAATGTTTGCTAAATATTCCTGGAACCCAATGCACAACCAAGAGCTTGGGACTTTTTATTATTGAAGCAGTTATGGTCAAAAAATTTGTTTTATTTAGTAGCTCTTTGAAATTATTAATTACATAATTATTTTATTAATGATATTGTAATAGATATCAAAGTGCACTATATTTGAATACATTTTGTTTTGTCCTACAATTTTGTCTGCTCAATTTTGTTAGTAAATGTATAAGTACATTTTCGCTGGAATGCTAAGAA
>NW_016239875.1:0-1065 GCF_001687245.7 Rhagoletis zephyria | reverse complement strand
CACTAAAGTGTAGGAGCAGCAGCATGTTAGAACTGTCAGGGAAATTGGGTATTGATTCGTAGGAAAATATTTTAAACAAACTTCCTACGTTCTCACAACATTCTTGTTGTTTGAAAAATAATCGCTTAATTAAGGCCAAATATTTGTTTTTGTTTTAGTGTCAAATTTCTTTTAAAACAAAATTTAAAAATTAAAAGAAAATGAAATTAAAAAAGAAAAAAGTTAAAAAATTAAATTAAATAAGATCCTAAAAATTAAAAGAAATTAAAAATATATATTTCTTTTTAAAATAACGAAATCTAAAACCCAAAAGAAAAATAAATTGAAAAAACAAGAAATAATAAAAAAATAGAAAAAATAATAATAAAAAGATAGAAAAAAATAAAAAGTGTTTATAATTAATCAACTTAAAAAAATACATTCTTCTTTTAATACAATAAGTTCATACAAAAAAATAAAAAAGTAAAGTAAACTAAGTTCCTAAAAATTGTTTTACATTGAAAAATATAATTTTTTTTAAGATAATGAAATCTAATAATTAATAGAAAGTTATATTAAAAAATATACATATATGTATATGTATATACATTAGCGCGGGTACATTTTTTTTCGACATCGTTCCTAGCAGATTCGGCTTGTACATAAAATTCTAAGAAAAAAGTCCTTTAGACCNATATATATATATATGTATATATCAGATATACTGAGCTCCCATATGTCCTGGCATATAAACACAATTCATACGAAAGTGCGTTAGTTTCATATGGAAGGGCAAAGCAAACGTCCTCACATATGAAACCCAGGCACTCCAGTAAAATGTACAAATTTACACAAACAATTATAGAATGAAAAAATAATAAAAAATATGTTCGCCCTAAAAAAAATTTGTATTATAAATTGATTTATTATTCGTGTATACTGAAAGTGAAAACGAAATTTATTAAAAAACAAAACACATGGCGTTCATTAAAGTGTGGAAGCGCGAGATTTTTTTGCAAAAGTTTTCAGAGCAAAGCATAGTGTATGTTGTGCTTTGTAATTATTAAACGAATGACGGGATATTAC
>NW_016239874.1:0-1065 GCF_001687245.7 Rhagoletis zephyria | reverse complement strand
GTGTAATCGGACGATACGAATCTCCTTTGTTGGCGGGTTTCCCCGGTTGGCGGTCTAACCCCGTTTAGGTCGGCGAAGTATCTCTGGCAACTTTGCATNGGGAGTAGCAAGGCCTCAAGTGTCTTCGTTACCGGGGAAAGGAGTGTAATCGGACGATACGAATCTCCTTTGTTGGCGGGTTTCCCCGGTTGGCGGTCTAACCCCGTTTAGGTCGGCGAAGTATCTCTGGCAACTTTGCATCTTTAGGGCCGGTTACTCAATGTCTGGTTAACACTAATCTGCGGTTAAACATCGTTATCGACGTCTTCGACTACATGCATACAACAGGGAGTTGGTAACGACGATAATGTTTAATCGAAGTTTAGTGTTAACCAAACATTGAGTAACCGGCCCTTAGGTAGCAAGGTGTGTGTAAGCCTGCTTAAATTTCAAACTTGAATTCTGATTACCAGTTATGTAGCCTAAAGCAATGGGATTAACAGGGCGTATGAGTAACTTTGTGTGAATTAGTACTGAGTAAAGTTACTCATACGCCCCGTCCTCTAATACAAAGATAAATTTAACTAGAGAATATTTAAATATCTACTACTGATAGTGAAATTTGAAATTTGTTTTTAAATACCAATAAATCCACACATAAAATATTTTTAATCATTGAATTCCAACTATACTACAGTATGTGTCTTTATAATTGTATCCTCGTGCATTTGCTAACAAAAACACATAAATACAGATATAAATACTTTAAACACATGCACATAAGGTTACAATACAAAATGGTTTTGATTTGTTACTTTGGTGATACGTACAATGGCGATGTCATTGGTGATCCACCCAGTTTAACTGGTGGCGGTAATGGTAGCGGTGATGGTGGAGGCTCCTTAACCAATTGCCCACTGTAATTAGGTAGCGGTAAATGCCAACCGTAAATACTGCTTGGTTAAATGTTTCTCGGTTTGTTTGTTTTAGTTTTGGTTTTCGGTTTTTGGTTGTGTTTGAGTGAAAATGTTCGATTATGGAGAAATGGAATGGTAGTAGGAAATGGATGTGATGCTGGATGGTGAT
>NW_016239873.1:0-1065 GCF_001687245.7 Rhagoletis zephyria | reverse complement strand
TGAAGCCAATTAAGCAGGCATTGTTCGAGTATTGGTTTTTGGTATACTAGAAAGGGTAAAATATCTATATGGCTAAACATACCGATATCGTTAAATGTTGTGCCCATGATTCATTGATTCTTCAACTCGATCCTTTCAAAAACTAAAAATGGATCTCTGCTGCCAACATACATTTAACACTTCGTGACCTTTTGTTAACGTAGATGATGAGCTTGTCGATCTCTACACCCTTTCTTATTAAGTAAAGAATATATCAAATCCACAAATCTGATGTAAAGAAAGTTTGTAGTGTGTAAAGTAATGTCGATTTCGGTGCACTCCACTTCCTTTAGAAACGAGTATACTATGATCGAGGTACCTATCTATTTTATGATTCTATAATAACAGTTCTCTTAAATTGTGGAATCCTTCTAAACAATGTTAGTAAAACTATGGGCGCATAATAATTAGACCACATTTTATTTTCATGCATATTATAGTCATAGTAAAATAATAGCTGTTTTATGTCAACGAGGAGCCCTGATATTTGAGAATTGTTGCGGTTATTAAGATGTACTTAAAATAAAAATAAAACTTGTATACAAACTGAAAATTATGAAATAGTCTGATAGGCGAAGACTTAANAAGTTTCAAGCATTTCTGAAATTTACCGTTATATGAAAAGCGGCCGTAATTTCAGTACGATTTCAATAATTTTCAACGTTTTGCTTATATGTGGCAAGCACAATAACCACACCGAGTTTGGTACAAATTGGTAGAACGGTTACCGATATACATATATGTGATCATAAGTGGGCGGTGCCACGCCCATTTTCCAAAATTTTACCATAAACGTATTTCTTGGTAAAGAATTGTTGCAAGCATCAATTTTGAATAAATTAGCTTTAATATTTTCTGATTTATCGAAGACTTTGTATTTCTCTAAATTACCGTTATATGGGATGTGGGCGTGGTTATTGTCCGATTTTTAAATTTTCGGCCATTTAGTAAGCTGTACCAAGGCCAACAACTGTGCAAAGTTCGGAAGAAATTGGTGCAGCGGTTACCAAGATATACACATGTAAC
>NW_016239872.1:0-1065 GCF_001687245.7 Rhagoletis zephyria | reverse complement strand
CTCTTATAATGAGCTAATAATATTTCAGAGCTCGCTGCCTAACCGCACAGTTTTTTGGTTTTGGTGTGACAGACGACAGAAAAAACGTTCCCTAGATCCCTTCTAGATCCTTCCGAAGACTTCTGACAGACCGCCAATATTTCTTCTTATCTGTGCGAGGCCTGTCTTGCTTAGCTTCCGATGTTGAAACCGACTACGACAACGGTTTCCTTTCACGGTCTTTTTCCGTTTTTCCCTCTATTTTTCGCTCCTCATTCTAATAGCCTCTCCTTTCCTTTCTCGTCTGCTGATGTGTGTGTTGGCATAGCTGATGGATTTTCTCCTTCTCCGCTCCTCTCTCCTCTCCGGTAAGCCATTACCAGACCACTGGGAGGGAGTAGCTCGAGTTCGTTTTTTGTCGCTTCTGTAAACGGGTTCGCTTTCTCCTCTTTTTTCAATGAATTGAATGTGTGTGTGTGTGTTTGCGCTTCTCTCTCACTGACAAAAGAGGTGAATTTTTGGGTTTTCTGTTTTCGGTTTTTTTTCTATTTGCCATTCCTCNTCTCTCTCACTGACAAAAGAGGTGAATTTTTGGGTTTTCTGTTTTCGGTTTTTTTTCTATTTGCCATTCCTCGGTGGTGGTGGTGGTGGTGATATGTGTTTTTCTGCTTTTTCCTGCTCTCCAGTTGCTGCAGGTTAATGGCCCATGAAAAAGGGGCGAAATTCTGTTTACGAGAGAGTGAAAGTACAAGAGAGGTTTTCACTTTAGTCCTCTCGACGCTGTTATAAATTGACTTTTTCCCCCTCTTCTTCAACGTCAAAGCGTTGTCAAGGTGAGAGAGAGAGAGAGAAAGAGATGGTGGGATAATGGGGATTGAGCAAATGTGTGATGGGTTTTATTTATTGAAAAGGCTCTTTACTCTCTTTTATCCTTCTACCTTTTTACCTTTTCTGTTTGAAAAGGTAGGTAAAGCCGACATGTTGTTCTGGTTCTTGTTGTTGATGTTGTTGTTGTTGACTTAGTTTGGTGCAAAGTCTGTTTGCGAATTTGTTTGGAAATTTTGTTTTACTTTTGATTTTGTTTTC
>NW_016239871.1:629-1065 GCF_001687245.7 Rhagoletis zephyria | reverse complement strand
TTGATACCTTACAGTAGTAGTTCTGCGGCCTGGGCGCCTTTTTGACCTGTTTTATGAATGAAAATTCATTTCAAGTCATGATCTGAAATTCAGCCGATGAATTCAATTCATTCAATGAATTCAGTTCGTAAACTGATATTCNAAATTCATTTCAAGTCATGATCTGAAATTCAGCCGATGAATTCAATTCATTCAATGAATTCAGTTCGTAAACTGATATTCAGATAGCTATTTCAGTTCGTGAACTGATATTCAGCTGGCTATTTCAGTTCGTGAAATGATATTCAGCTGACTATTTCAGTTTGTGAACTGATATTCAGCTGAATATTTCAGTTTGTGATTTAAATGCCATTCCGCCCACTGTACCGAAACAAAAGTGACCCGCGTTTTTACCTTCTCCTTTTGCCCGCAGTAATCGCCCCGGAGGCCGCCTTGC
>NW_016239871.1:317-499 GCF_001687245.7 Rhagoletis zephyria | reverse complement strand
GGTTAGCGTGCGAAGTTTAAGCGCTGGCAGTGTTGCCTTTTCACTTCCACCGCTGATCGTCTCTCATTCCTCCTCCTCGACACATGAACTGATATTCAGCTGGCTATTTCAGTTCGTGATTTGAATGCCATTCCGCCCATTGTGTCGAGGCAGAAGGGACCCTGCTGTTGCTGCTTCGCCTT
>NW_016239871.1:0-249 GCF_001687245.7 Rhagoletis zephyria | reverse complement strand
GCCACCGCCGCCACTACTGGAAGTAAGTGATTCCAGGCCTTATCTGGGCGCAGATCTGGCCAACTGGAAGCCTGATGGCCTCTTCCCGCCGTCGGGAGCCTTCGATCGGTACTGCACAGTGGTCGTGGTGCCGCCTGGGCCCATTTTTCCCTCTTTTCCCAGTCAGCTGGCTATTTCAGTTCGTGATTTGAATGCCATTTCGCCCATTGTGTCGAGGCAGAAGGGACCCTGCTGTTGCTGCTTCGCCTT
>NW_016239870.1:941-1065 GCF_001687245.7 Rhagoletis zephyria | reverse complement strand
AATTATATGTAAGTAATAAGAGTAATTATTTGCATTTTAACATGTCAAGGAAATAAAAAATTGAGCATATCAGCGTTTTTATAAAAAACCGACCAGCGCGACCTCTAAGAAAACTTTTTTTTTT
>NW_016239870.1:0-926 GCF_001687245.7 Rhagoletis zephyria | reverse complement strand
TAAAAAAACACGTTTCTTTTTTTTATCACAAATAACAATAATTTGAGGTAGCGTTTATGAATTTCCAAAAAAAAATTGTTTGAACCACGCTAGTATACATAAATGATCAGAATAAAAAGAGAAATCGATTAAACGGTGACTGTCTGTCCGCCCGTTCGTCCGTCTGTGCACACGATAACTCGAGTAAAAATTGAGATATCTTAACGAAACTTGGTACGTGTACTTCTTTCGGGCGTAGGACGGATGGTATTGAAAATGGGCAAAATCGGACGATAACCACGCCTATCTCCCATATAACGGTAGAAATACGAAAACTGCGATATTTTAATAACTACTGAAGGTTATTCACTCAAAATTGATATTTACAATAATTTTTATACGAAAAATAAGAGTATTATACATATTTGGAAAAGAGGCGTAGCCACGCCCACTTATGGTTACATGTGTATGTCATGGCTGAAAATTTTTAAAATCGGATAATAACCACGCCCATATAACGGTAATTTAGAGAAATATGAAATCTTCGATAGCTCAGTACATACTAAAGCTAACTTATTCAAAATTGATGCTTGCAACCATTCTTTACGAAGAAATACGCTTACGGTAAATTCTGGAAAATGGGGTACCTCGGTAACCGTTCTACCAATTTATACCAAACTCGGTGTTTATTTAGGTTTTAGGTTTAAGTTATACATACATACATATGCATTCAGGAAAAATGCATATGCATGCGCGATAACATGCATATGTACNGAAGAAATACGCTTACGGTAAATTCTGGAAAATGGGGTACCTCGGTAACCGTTCTACCAATTTATACCAAACTCGGTGTTTATTTAGGTTTTAGGTTTAAGTTATACATACATACATATGCATTCAGGAAAAATGCATATGCATGCGCGATAACATGCATATGTACTTACATA
>NW_016239869.1:877-1065 GCF_001687245.7 Rhagoletis zephyria | reverse complement strand
AAAGTTGAGAGAAAGCTGGAAACACCCAAGTTATTTTTGAGTGTTGGTGTTTTGAGGGTTGTGTTTTTGATGTTTTCTTCTCCTAAAACCAAATTGATGATTTATTGCCAACCCATCAATCGATTTTGCTGCAGTGTCGGAATTGAAATTCTGGGAAAATTCCGCGTTTGCTTGCTCTCTTTTTGCAC
>NW_016239869.1:0-733 GCF_001687245.7 Rhagoletis zephyria | reverse complement strand
GCAGCAGCAGCAACAGTAAAGGAAAGCAATCCTCTGCCATTTCTTGCTCTGTCTCTATTTGCTCGTGTAGTGAGTGAGCTCGCTGGTGATGCTCATTAATTTTGATGACCATCTTTTTCTCCTGCTTTTTGGACTTCTTCTCTCTGCCTCTTCTTCTCCTTCTGATTACCGCTTCATCAACAGCGAAAAGGCAGTGTGTTTCCCTTCTCGCAACTCACATCTCGATAATGATCGCCACATGCCACACATAGTCTGTACAACAGCACAAAATTGCGACCACCCGAAATAACACAATGGACTGAGTGAATGAGTGAGTGAGTGAGCAGTACCGATGATCATCCTTGGAGTTTGTGTGTGCTGTGCCGTGCTCTGGTTGTTATTACTCCAGCAACTGCATTATTTGATTTGAACTGAATAATGTAGTAGTAGTAGTGGTAGCCTTGGCAGGAAAATTAAGTTAACGGGATTTGCTGTTCAATTTTTTATTAGCAGCAACAGCAGCAGTCTGCTGGATGGATAAGCATCAACTAATACAGCAGACTAAATTCAAGCAAATTTAGCTAAGCTTTTAAATTACAGTTTTTGTTGTTGTTGATAGTGATGATGATGATGATGCCAACAAACCTTTTTCAATGATTAAATTAAAACTGGCTCATAGTGCACCACTGCACCGCCATTAGCAATGGCGAAAGAAGAAGAAAAAGGTTTACTTTGAACAACAACTTTCTATCTC
>NW_016239868.1:0-1065 GCF_001687245.7 Rhagoletis zephyria | reverse complement strand
ATTTTACAAAGAGATAAAAATGCCAAATAATTTAAACGTCAGTTAAAAAAATTTCCTTCTTTTCAGCCACTATCCGCAAATAGTCTAGTAGCGCTGTCACCTTTACCTTTGTGCTCTTTGTTTGTTGCGTGTCTAACGACTACGATTGGATTTGCCAGCGATTTTACGAGATAGGCGTAAATTACCATTTAATATTTGGAACATGAGCCTTTTTAGCCATTTTTAGGCGCTTAGCANAACGACACCGGAAATTGTATAAGTAAAACTTTTTAGGCTATGGGCTTAAGGGCAAAAGGGCGAAATGGCTTTGTAATTTAGAGTAGGGCGCGAAAGTACGAAATAAGTACAACAAAAACTTTGAGGCAGGTGGCAGCAGAGAATGGAAGTGACAGTTTCGTTTTTGGCTAACTACAGTTTTGGGCCTTTCGTTGGTGGTCGAGCAACAATTGTGGCTGGAACAGCAGCAACAGTAACCGGCCGCGTTAAATGGTAGCTCAGAACGCTGGGTATGGACGGCAGTAAATGTGTGCAAATGTGTGTGTGTGGGTTAGTGAGAACCCTGCGGTAAAACGGGCTCTGTTAAAACTAGCGCAGAACTTGAACATTTTGGAATTTTACAGTTACAAATTGACTTTACCATCGTTTGGCCAGAAATGGCGTTCAAAAATCGTGTTACTTGGCAGATCGTTAGTGTGATAGTTTCGGGGGTGGATTCATTTTGCCACTGAAAATGTGTTCTTTGCATATTTTAGTTAAAACTGTATAAGAGGTTCATATATTCCATCTTCTGCTACTCCGGCGCATCGATCGAACCACTTAATAGCGGCGATGTCAAAAATCGTTCGGAGACTTCTAAAGGCTGATTTTAACTATGCCAATTTCAATGGCATCTGTCGTCAAATGAGTGAAAACACATCTGCCAATGGAACTAAAAGACGGTTTATCGATTGATTTAGATCAGAATCAGGGTTTTCAGTCGTTTACATGTGCTGCTGAATTAGCTATCTATCCATTTTTTGCCACGATCTAATCGGTAAAGGGTTGGGGAAAGGAGATAAAGTTGTG
>NW_016239867.1:0-1065 GCF_001687245.7 Rhagoletis zephyria | reverse complement strand
TATGTACATATATATGTACGTAAATATGTATATTGGTAGACAACGTAGATAGGTATTGTGAAAAAGTGGGAGTCAGGCTTTGAAAAACTGTCAGCATAACAGCAACAGCACTAAAAAAAGCTATATTTGTGTGATGAAAGCCATGGGTACATGTTTACATACATACATATCATTCGTTTAAAGTACAAAACCGCGTATCAAGATAATGCAAAAAGCTGTTATTGCTTGGCTTCCAGCAGGTTCGACAGGTATTTGTTTTTGTTTTTTTTTGTTTTTTGCTTTTCTTAATTACGAAAAAAAGCATCTGTGAAGTGCAGAGCACTATCAAACGATGAAGAAAACTTATTTACATTCAACCTTTTCGGCTAAATTTACAGAATGGCGTAATTTAAATTTACGTTGCGTAGAGATGCTTGCTGCTATTTGCTAACTTTCAGATGATGATAATACAAAAGTTTGTTTTGTATCTCCGAATTATGAAAAATCATCTGTGAAGTGCAGAGCATTGGCGTATTCAAACGAAAAAAATCGGCAAACAAAAATTTATTTAATGTAAGAAAAAGTGGTATTAATAATAACTAATCATTGTTAAAAATATTAACCATGGCATTGTTAATATCAATTTCAATTTGGCAATATCAACCAATTTTTGGTAGATTTTTTTCTCAGTGTTCGAATAGACTGGGGCTTGATGCCAGGAGCTTCCGGTGAACAAATATCGTTTTTGGAACAAATGTCATTTACAAGGTTTTGCAGAAACACGATACACGGTTTTGTACTTTAAACCTCGGTATATATTTACATATGGCGGTCGTTGAGAACTATTCAGTAATCTGCGAAGATCTTCACAGCACAGCAACAGTCGAATTGCATTAGCAGAAAATCGACAGTCCAGCTTCGTTTTTTTTTTTTGTTTATTTTCGCTTTGCTATTAGCTATTGGAAATAAAAAAATGAAAGCATTTTCAAACGCTCATAAATAGTTACTAGTCTGCAACCTACTGCTGTTGAACATATTGTAAAACGATGCACCAGCAGACCTCCTGGTCCTAAACTTTTTTCAGGC
>NW_016239866.1:0-1065 GCF_001687245.7 Rhagoletis zephyria | reverse complement strand
TAAATTCTCCAAAGGGCTAAAAAAGGGCTAGAGGCAATTTTAAATTTATATGGCCAAAAAAAGTATGTGGTAGCTTAATCTGGTCACCAAAGGGCTAAAACGGCAGCACTGGTCTTATCACAACAAAGTCTCCAACTAAAGAGGTTCTGTGTTTAAGGAAGAATTGTGAGTTATATTTCTGTGATTTCTCTATCTGACCCAGGGCATTCTCCCGGGTCTCATTTATATCGCGATATATGCCATCGAGGAACTTATCTTCCAGGTATTCCGTCATCCCGTCAACTACACAACCCCGTTGGTTAGCACCAAAGAGTAATTCACTTGGCGTGCACCGCGATGTACTATGTACATGCACTTTTGTTTAGTGCACTTTTGTTTAGTGCATATTTTATTTGCGACAACTTTGTCGTCTAATCCGAATGTTGTATTGATTCAGATAATTTACTAAGCATAGCTTTCAACACACGGTTTACCCTCTCCACTTGACCGTTTGTCTGCGGAGACGACGCTGCAACCTTTACGTAACTAACNCTCTGTCACTAATCACTCGCCTCGGTCGACTATAGTAGCTAAAGTATTTTTCCAGCGAGCAACATATGTACTTCTTTCGAGCTGGAAGAGTTGACCGGGTATAGTTTCACAAACTTCGTAAATGCGCCTATCATAACAGGAATATGTTTTCGCTTTGACCTGAGGGCGGGCAGCGGTCCGAAGTGGTCAAGGTGAATGGTGTTGAATGGTATTGGCCTTTTTGGAATACTAAACATGTTATGTTCGTTAGAGCGGGCTGGTGCTGAATAATTAATGCATTTTATACAATTTTGTATGAATCGGTTTATCTTTTCTTTCATATGCTCGAACCAGTAGCTCCTACGGATTTGCTAGTAGCATTTTTCTACACCTAAATGACCGATCTTCTCAAGTATCATACGGATAACGTTTTCTTGCATTTCCCCGGGACACATAGCAACGGAATAGACCCCTGGGTTTTCTTAAAAACTAAGCCGTCCTGAGGGTCGTAGCCTTGTACCTACCCCTCCTCCAACTTGCCCATCAATTTTCTAA
>NW_016239865.1:0-1065 GCF_001687245.7 Rhagoletis zephyria | reverse complement strand
GCGAATAGTGAAATGTGCTACTCTTCGTAGGGACCGACGATATGTACTCTTCTTCCAGTCTGACATAGTTTTCTCAATGCGATAAAGACAAGTACAGGGCAGATTTACTAGTAAAGTTGTTCCGCACTTGAAAAAGCTATAAATGCATACATATGTAGCNGGTTAGAAAAGATACGCAAATAGAAACATTAAAATAGTAATAAAGACGCAGACAATAAATAAAGAAAACAATAAAGGTGTGCGAAATTACGCGTCGCAAATGTGAATCATTCAAATAGTAAAAGTCACGCTTCGTTATAAATAATTTAAAACCCTACCTCGCTGTGTTTGCACATACTTATGTATGTGTGGAGGTAGGTATGTATGTATGTATGCAATTATGAGGAAAGGAGAGCGAAGACAGGTTAATGGTCAAGCTGAGGCTGCTGCCTAGGTATTGTATATAGACTTAGGTACTATGTATGTATATAGCCGATACACAAAAGACTACACGTGTAGCAGAAACTTAAAAGTGTATACAAACTATCTGCATACATACATTCATATCTACGTACATACCTCTATACCCACCATGCAGAACATGAGAAATAGGAAACAATCGCCAATGTTGAGAAATCGGCAACATCGTTTCTTTCACGGCATTTTAGGAATATCTTACAAAAAAATTGACAAATTGTGCGCCAACAGCATTCTAAAAAAATCTAATTTTGTGTTCAAAAATAAATGAAATATGTATTAAAAGTAATAAAATTTTTCCGTGTAATTATTGCTCAAATATCGCCTGTAACAATAATAAAGCCATAAGAAATCGACTCATTCAGGTAATAAGAAAACGATTCGAACAGGCGAGTTACCATCGGCGGACGTTTCTTAGAGTGACTGGTTATAAATTTTATTGCCGAGTGCGAGACGTTTTCATATTCCCGGCAACACAAATTGCCTGTTGGGTACATATGGATTAAGTTTCTGTGGGCACATTGAATAGTACATATGTATGTTGATAGCCTGCTGCCCACTAGTTCTAACGGGTGATTTTTTTGAGGTTAGGATTTTCATGCATTAGTA
>NW_016239864.1:0-1065 GCF_001687245.7 Rhagoletis zephyria | reverse complement strand
TTTTTGATTTTGAATTTTCTATTTAATTTTTCAGCTTCATGACGCTGCTACAAACAGGATATCGAAATATTCAATTAAAAACGATTTTTACAACAAACATTTCATCAATCATAAATTACTTGGATCTCAGTTGTGATAAATAGTAAAACTAAAAAAGTAGATAACCTATAAAATAGAGCCTAACATCCTCAGAAAGCGATGGAAGCAGTAGGACCAGAAATTTAGGGTGGGCTGTAAAATATTCACATAAAACTTTCTATGGAGCACCCTTTTATTTTGTTCGACATACAAAATAAAGACATCCACGAAAATTTTAAGATTTTAAAATAATTTTTAGGAGTTGGGGTACCCTTAATAGGGTTTTAAAAAATTTAAATCTAATAGCTTGAAATATTACTAAAAACTATTCCTACACATAAATTTAATGTCATCGCCAAATGGACTCATCATGTCATATATAATAACTCATGTTCTAACGTGTAATTTTAATGGGAAAAATAAACACTCGATGCGCGATCTCGAAATCTTCGTTTGTATGGTAGAGAATGCCTAGCACCATCAGCAAACAAAAAAATACTAAAAATCAACGCGATTTTCTAGCGGTTTAAAATTTGCACTTTAACCTACTAAAATTTAATCATCTACAAAACAACATACCCATAATTAAAAAAAAATTCAGAATAAAAAGTTTAAAATTTTCCGATGCAAATGTTAAAGTTTGTTGAATTTTCATAATTTTTTTACGGTAGCGGGGTATTTCTAACATTGTTTTCAAAAACACACATCTGTAGTTATTGCTACATAACAAACTCCTGAAGCAAATACCTGAGTTATTTTATTTCCATTTTATTCCAAAATATTGGATGCGAATAATTCGCACGGGTAAGCTAGTCTATTTAATTTCACGGAAATATTATTGAAATCCGAAGCCAGTAGCTGCTTGAATATTGATTTTCCAAAACTTTCTACTCCGAAATCGTATGATTTTAGCAAGGTTCATAGAAATTTTTACTGTTACCTCCTGCTCACTGCATTTGTTTATATTTTTTATTTATTTTTTTTTTT
>NW_016239863.1:0-1065 GCF_001687245.7 Rhagoletis zephyria | reverse complement strand
CGTGGAGAGCGAAAACGAAAGCCAAAGCCATAAATTTCATATCACAGATAGGATCGTAAATAAATACAGAGTACAAATAAGGATAGTAAAAAATAAAAACAACGATATTGAAAAACTTTTTAATAAATACAAAATAATTTATGTTACAGAAAATGATATAAATACTCGCGGTTCGCATTATTTGAACGATTTATTCAGAAGGGAAATTAAAAAAGGCACTATTGGGATATTTTCTGAACTTTCAGATGATATATATGAGCAAGTAGAGAAAAAGCTATTTGAACTTTTTTCAAACAGTGATAATTTGAAATTTATAAAATGCACAAAAATAGCTACTGATATGGAATCTGAGGAGTCTTTGCTAAATATTATTAATGATACCCATATTAAAGGAAACCATAGGGGTATTCATGAAAATTACAATCAACTAAAAGATTTGTATTTTAATCCCAAATTATTTAAATTTATAAATAGGTACTGCAATACTTGTAGAACATGTATTGAAAACAAATACGATCGAAAACCCATTAATAAGCAATTTAAAAATACGTATACGCCATGGCGTCCGAACGAAGTGGTACACTTAGACATATTTCAAGTTCATAAAACCCATTTTCTTACTACAATCGATAAATTTACTAAACTAGGATCAGCTCAGAAATTAAGTGATAAAAATATGGTAACAGTTAAATTAAAATTACAGGAAAGAATTGCTAATTTAGGTAAACCAAGTAAACTAATAATGGACAATGAATTTAATAACGCTTTAATAAAATTATATTGTAACGAAAATAACATTGAAATACATTTCACTACGCCTCATTCTCATACGGGCAATTCTGATATTGAGCGATTACACTCTACACTTCTAGAACACATTCGAATCTTAAAGAATTCTGATAATATAGATAACGTAGAAGAACTTGTATTGAAAGCAATTACTTTTTACAATAACTCAATACATAGCACAACAAATTTGAAACCAATCGATTTTATAAACAAATTAGATATAAATTGTGAAGAAGTAAAGAAAAGAACTGAATTAAATAAACAAAAGACTATAAA
>NW_016239861.1:0-1065 GCF_001687245.7 Rhagoletis zephyria | reverse complement strand
AAGTGGATTTCTTTTTTAATTGTATATGAGAGAGTATCAGCAACAAGCTTGGTATCAGTAGATTTAAATAATTAAAGGCTCTTTCTTTCCTGCTGGTACTGTTATTTATTGTCCCATGGGCCACAGGTATGTCTCGGAACTTCAACCTGAAATATGCCTGCTGTACTCCAAATTCTGTGGAATAGACTCCTGTTCATACACCGCATACCTGTCAGTTAGAAACACATGGCTTGGCCGGCCTCTTCTTCATGCAGTCCGTAGTTTTCTTTTGCTATCGAATAAAGCTTAAGATTGAATTGTTCTCAAAGCTCTTCCTTTTACATAGTCCCGACTCTCTGAGTCTCACTGCTGAGCGTAAAGCGATTTCCTTTAGGTATAGATAAGCGATGGGCAGAGAGCTTTTAATCTGCATGTATAGAAAGCTTAAAAGAGATTTGCTTGCGGGCAAGGCGATGCTCATTACCGGTATAGATCATTACCATATAGATAAACAAAAAATTCAGTGCTTCTGAGCGTCAGGATTTCAGTACGCCTGTTATCCTGCAACATATCGCTCTTTTTAAGCTACCGAATCTTCTGACATTTTAGTGTTTATTTATAGCTGTCCACATCATCGATTTAAAGCCCGAATTTCTATTGAAAATCCTTTTTTCAACTATATAGAGTACGCATAATTGGCGCTGAATTGTTTTTGATGCATTTTCCAAACAAACTTACCGATTTATTGTTTATAACTAAAAAAAAAATATATATACATATATATTTTTTTATGCAGTATATGTGCTAAAAAGGTTGAAACATGCGCTGAATTTGTCCTTGCATACGTTCTCATTGCAATTAGAGTTGCTGAATCGCGCTGAATACTACTTTTTACACAACTTTTCCATCGATAAAGTCTTGCTGCTTTATCATCGCTGAATACTTATTTATTCAAAGAAAATTCAGTTAAAATTATGTTGAACTGTGGCTGTCTCCGTTTCAACGCAATTTAAACCACCATGAATAAATAACTTATGCACGCACACCTACCGACCACAGCAAAATTGTATGGGTAATGCTGACCCC
>NW_016239860.1:0-1065 GCF_001687245.7 Rhagoletis zephyria | reverse complement strand
TGTTAAGCAAATTCTGTTTTGCTTTAACTTCTATTTCATAATAAAAAAGAATTTTTTTTGCAACACATCTCCACCTGTTTCGTTATTAAATAATAAGCATAATCGTAAATTTCGCTTGAACACCACTAATTGCCTAGCATTGAGCTGTTAGCACAAAAGCAATAGTACGAATAGTCCATAGTTAAATGAAGTTTTATGCAGAACAAATTTGCTCATTTCATTCAAATTAAGTAGCAGTAATTATCAAATATGCAATGACTCAATAGCTTGGCTCTTTGAGTAAAACTTATCAGTTACTAATTATATGTTACTCGATTACTATCCAGCACCTACTTAAATTTCACAGTTGAAATGAATCGCGCAATTTTAGTTTTTTTTACTTTTTTTAATATCCGCTGTCATATTTTTTTCAACATCAACTTCAAATGTCAGTTCCGCCATAAAAATCTGCAACGTTGTGATCATAAAAAAAATCCCACACCAACTACACCTTGCATGGCATATTTGACAGCAGAGCATCGCGCAACATTGTCAACACACTCGTACATACCACGAATGCGAGCGAACTCGTGGAAAATAGGCTAACCCGCAATCGCGCGCAACTGCGAGAGCATCGAAAAATAATATAAAAATAATAACAATAACAATAAAAATAAAAAATAATGCGATTTAAATAGTTGACATTTGCCAGCAGCAGCAGCAACAACAAACAAGTGGTATGACAACTTGGAGATGCACATAAAGTGCCTACTAAATAAAATAGTCTTGACATGTTGTACTAATGTATGTACATATGTATGCTACGTGTACTTACATGCATATTTGCATGTGGCNTATGTTGGCAACAAAGCAACGGGCAGCAGGGCAACGCCTGTGCCCAGCGGCGCATCAAATTTCCACTAGCAAAAATTTGCAGCACTGAGAATCGCCACAGAAGTGCAAATGTTCATAGAGGTACTTCGTATTGCTGGCAAACAGCTGCAACAATTGCTGTTCGAATAGCATCTGCAACACCGAAATCGACAGCAATGCGCAGCGGCGAGCTTAAGTAAGCGTTAGGGCAGC
>NW_016239859.1:0-1065 GCF_001687245.7 Rhagoletis zephyria | reverse complement strand
CTGTGAGAATACTTTTCTAGTAGCGATGGATCTGTCAAAGGCGTTTGATACCATCAGCCTCTCCACGCTGCTAGAAGACATAAAGGCCTCCTCACTTGCACAGAGATTTAAACGGTGGTCAACGAATTACCTGAGCAGTCGACACCCATCAGTAATGTTTAGAGCCAAATCGAGCAATCCTACAAAAATAAAACAGGGGGTTCCACAGGGTGGTGTCCTTTCTCAACTACTGTTTAAGTACTATATTTCTAAGCTCCCTCAACCACCAGAGGGGGTCTCGATTGTCTCTTACGCTGACGATTGTTCGATAATGGCCTCTGTGAATGGAATTGATAACTTGTGCTCGAAAGTAAACGGCTATCTCTCCGAGCTTTCTCGCTTCTTCACTGCTAGGAGTCTCTAACCCTCTCCCCTACAAAATCTTCTGTGACCTTATTTACCGCCTGGACGTAGGAGGTCAGACTACCGCTGGGTATTCACGTTGATGCCATACCAATTCCCATAAACTAATCGGAGTAACTTTCGACAGTCTGCCCTCCTTCGCTGCGCACACAACCGCAATTGTCAACAAANACTCGGACCACAATAGCCCAACTTCGCTCTGGCTACTGCAGCAGGTTGAGCTCATAGCTGAGCAGATTAGACACAGATGTGCCAAATGAGTGTTCGGCATGCGGATACTCAAAACATCTCTTCGTATTCCCGGAAAACCCAACACAACTGACGCCACTGTCCCTGTGGACAGACCCTATAGAGGGTGTGGGTCTTCCGTTAGTTGAGCTGAGACGACAACGATTGAGATACAAACCGATCTGGGATGGAAATTTACCTGCGAATTATGTTGAACATATGAACGTCTAACTATACTCCTACGATTCCCTATACATAAACATACCATTTTATTTGAAAGCGATACAATTTATTACCCCTATTAAAAGCAAAATATTAAAATATGTACAAAATATACAAGTTTTAAAGAAACAGCACATGTAATAGTGTGTGTGTGTTACTACAGCGACTCACAAAAACACACACAATCGAAAGGGTAATAAAAGAATAAAACAG
>NW_016239858.1:0-1065 GCF_001687245.7 Rhagoletis zephyria | reverse complement strand
TGTTATAAATGTATTGAAATTAATTTATTAATAAAAACGTGAGGAAATATATATGTATATACACCTTTTACTGAATCAAAAAAATTATTAAACATGATTATAAAAACTTGGCGCTTTTGTTTTGGAAAAATTGGCTTTTTCTGGTGGCCTGATGCGACACTGGCTCAGTTGTCGCAAAAGTACACATACATACACGCATTTTTACTTGAAAATAAGTGTGTAGTGGTTAATATGTATACGTTGCCATCTCCGTACAGCTCACTTCACCTCGCCTAGCACGCTCGCGTGCTCGCAGTTTGTCCGCGACGTCGACTGCGTGCACCTCTGCTGTGCATCCCTACTTAAAAGTATCGATACCAAAGAACTCGATCCTCAAAAGTACTCGATACTTCCCAACACTAATACAAAGCATGCACAGCGGTGACAACACATACACACTTGCATGCACGGTGCAGCGAACAAAGGTGGCGCCGTCAGTGGTACCGCTACTTTGGTTTTGCCGATTTTGACAGTTGTAGTAACTTGTAAATAAACCTTTGTTTACAAATCAGAAATTAGAATTATAAGTGAAAAATCAGTTTAAATTGTGTTAATTTTCAATTTGTGAGTGATTTTTGAGTTGAAGACTGCGTAAAAACTAATACAATGAAGTGCTCTGTGTTAAATTGCGACAACCGTCAAGATGCAAGAAGCGTAGGTGCAAGTGTGGCGCTGGGACGAATTGCTGCATTTTGTGTACATAGGGAACGGCAATGCCGTTCCCGAAATGTTTCTCTATTATTATATTCACAGCATTTCCTCACAATGATTTTGTTTCTGCTCCACGCAGCCTCCATTAGCAAGTTAACTAATCAATCCCGCAGAGATGGTGCTGCAGTTTTCTGCAGGAGCCTTAATTGCAAAGCAATGGAGTGCACTACAATGTTCACTGTTCTCTAATAGATTAGGTGAAAAATGCAATATTTTCGCCTTTAGCAAAATTAAAACACGTTTTGCGCAGTAAAGTGAACTGCTTCGGCTGTTTCAACTCGTTCTTCTTTTCGCTCTATTCTTTGTTTACTTGTG
>NW_016239857.1:0-1065 GCF_001687245.7 Rhagoletis zephyria | reverse complement strand
GATATTAATATTATAAAATGACTTCATAGGCCGCAAAATTGCATCCGGGGGAAATGGAAAAATCCAAGGGTTCAAAATCTGTATTCTAACTCAAGAGCGTCTCCTTTAGTGATTGAAAAATTATTGGAACAGGACTCGGATGTTTTATGGTGAAAAACAATTCAATGATTAGAACAAACTTTCTATGTTGCTGTAACGGCTTAGGACAGTCCGGGTTTCAACTGCAAAGTGTCTAGATAAAATTATTTTTTAAAAATCAATTCAGCTACTGAGCGGCGCCGATTCGGGTGCCCTTTTTACTGATTCTAAAATTAGTATTTCTTAGTGGATTTTCAGCAAAATTTATGTAAGCTGATCCGAAGAAAACTAGTAAGTAAGTGACATTAATTTGTTCGAAGAAATCATTTCTATTCTCTAATTTTTACCATTTTTTCATTTTCAGATATGTATTTCAAGGAACCTTTAGCAGCCTGTGGAGGAAAGGGAGCTTCTCAGCAAACAAGCCGCATTTCCCACTTTATTATCTTTTTTTCCGAAGGTATTATATTTGTTCGCATTTAATTTTCCATCCCCACTTAAAAATCATTACTTAACACATTTTTTTTTTACTTTTAAATACAGATTGAACGCAGCTGGACAAAAAGCTAAAGCAATCAGCTTTCAACCAAAGCGCATTAAAATAGAATGCGAAAGAAACGAGTGTTACATAAGTCATCGAAAATGTCGAAAAAATAAAATAAATAAAAAGAAAAAAAATTACGCGAAACAACAACATAGAGAGCCACCACAAAAACGGCAATGTGGAACAAAACAACAATAAGCAGTCAGTCATTGTGCGCATTGTAAACCTAATAGCGAATGGCTATTAAANCAAACATGTTTGCAAATAAATAAATCAAAAAACAGCAATAAGCTGAAAAGTGCAAGCGAAAAAAGCTATGCAAATTAATTATTATTATGCCGTGCGCATGCCGCTGTAAATGAAACAAAATTTACTGGACAAACAAATTAAAAAATCGACAGCCGACAAAAAAGAGAGAGGAAGCAACCAACTACAACATTTAC
>NW_016239856.1:0-1065 GCF_001687245.7 Rhagoletis zephyria | reverse complement strand
CATATGTATGTACATTTGTCTATGATTTTTTCACTTCGTCTAAATATGTAAGAGCACATTGTTGGGACGAATCGACTTGTGTCTAGGCTGGGTTAAAGTCCGGAAAATCCGATTTGTTTATTCTAACATTTGCTAGAGTTGTTAGTATTGTTAGTACGGTGTTGACGTTTCTGCTTCCCTTTGAAATGGTTAACTATTGTGTGTTTGTTTATTTCTGTGTCTGCTAGTAAAATTTTTGTACTCGCATATGTATGTTTGTATGTATTTGGTTGTGAAACTTTTCGTCAAAAAATAAATAAAAACAAAGAAATATCGAGCGATGTTGAAGCAATACAAATTAAATACCTACACATAGCTGAAATACCTGCATACGCCGGTATCAAGCTGGCTTTTAGTATGGTAATCAGAGGGCTCCAGTTCAATGAACCCAATATACGATGGTTCAATGAATTTCCTGTGAAAAAGTATACGAATATTTTGCGTCATTTTATGGGTGCATTTGCCCGATGTCTTTGTATTTGACGCATTCGGTAGCAATATACATAGTGAGTTATCCAGCTTGCGTTTTCAAAATTAAATATAAAGGAAAAGGCCAGGGAAGGCAGATGCTCCTACTGTCAATCCCAATTACACAAACCTAGTCTTGCTTTTGCAGAAAGGAAAATTGGAAGGTCTCAACGCCAAACTGCTTGTTCGCGCACCGTATGGAAAATTAACTTTTTGTGACAAAACCTAGTATCTGGGAAACGAGAACAGCTAACGAAATTAATCCAAGAGCATTTTAAAGCTTCAGATATGGAGAAAAATAGGTGGAAAAAAAGTGCCATTGGATAAAAAATTACCTCGGCCTTTCAATTTCCGTGAAAGTAGGGGTTTTAAATTGTTTGCCGTTTTTTACCTGCAAATAGTATAACATGAAATTAAAAAAAAAATAATGTGGGCATACATATCGAGCCTTCACTGCCAAAATAGCGTAAGCAACATTTTTTCAACATTTCCCCTTTGATGAAGAAATGCATCTATGTAACGGGTGATTTTTTTGAGGTTAGGATTTTCATGCATTAG
>NW_016239855.1:0-1065 GCF_001687245.7 Rhagoletis zephyria | reverse complement strand
GCAAAGAACTACCAATCAAAGCGAAGAAAGTTGTATGAGAATCAGCCTTCAAGGCTTTGAGCGTGAAAGGAAAGTGTGGCAGTGGAAGGATTCCATTGATCATGACTAAACGGGCCCTATAAGGATGATATAAGCCAACGTGACGCCGCTGCAGAAATGAATTGCCATCAGAGTTAGATCTGCAAAACGTTAAAAAAACTTCAAATAAAGTGCCGAAAAAAAGTTAGGTCACCAGAATACACCGTCGAGCAAATATCTAAAATAAAGTCGCTATACCGATGGATGATTCGAAATTTTAACAAAAAATCATACGTTTTGGATGATGAAAGTTATTTTCCTCTCAGCAAATCTCAGGTGCCTGGAAATTATCGATCTTATACAAATGACGTTTCCAAATGTGACCCCAACGTCAAGTTGAAGTTCAAGCACAAATTTGAATCAAAAGTAATGCTCTACATCGCAATATCCGAGAAAGGAATTTCGAAACCTTGGTTCAAGCCAAGTGGTCTTGCAGTGAATCAAGAAGTGTACCAGAAGGAATGTTTGGGAAAAATTTTGATCCCTTTTCTTAGAAAGTACCATTATAATGGTGACTACATTTTCTGGCCTGATAAAGCGTCTTCCCATTACGCAGTTAAAACGCAGGAGTTTTTAAATAAACGAAAGGTTTATTTCGTACCAAAAAAGCGAAATCCAACAAATTTGTNGGAAATTTAAGTTCGATGGTATACAAGAATAACTGGAGAGCTAAAACTTGTGAAGAACTCAAAAAAAGAATTTGCGAATGAATTCGTAAAATAGACAAAAGTTCTGTCCAGCGGTCATTCGGAGCTATCCCTACAAAGCTAGGACGTACGGCTGATCAGGGACCTTTTTCCACTATACATTAATTTTTATTAATACTCTACTGCATAGCAAATAATTTTATTGTAAACTTTTTGTGAAAAAATAAAAATAACCCTTTTCATAACGTTTAAAAACAAATCTAATTTTTTTGTCATCACCCGTTATATATATACGTTTTTACGGCGCCATGTCCCCTTTTCAAATAGCCCATTTTTCTCC
>NW_016239853.1:0-1065 GCF_001687245.7 Rhagoletis zephyria | reverse complement strand
TAATAATATAGTTGAATTTTTTTTATTTTTTCTCAGTATACACATTTTGCTTTCTCAAAAATGTATTATATCTTATTTTATTTCATTTCATTGCGAATATACTATAAAAAAGCAAATTTTGTTTAGAAGAAAATATGAAATTTTTCTATTTTTCCCAGTCATCGACTAACTCTCGTTACGATCGGACTCGCTCTCATAGACCTCTCGTTGTTAATTGTCTTTTGTGCTAAGTGCTTTACGCAGTGAATTATTATTTCCGTTTTGTCTCTGTTTACTGTGAGTCGTGCGAAAAGACTAATACTCATACATAGTGACAAGTGACACCAAATGTCGAAACTCCCCCCCCCCTCCGACTGGCGGGGAACAGGTTCAGGGAATTGCTTGATAATTCACTGACCAGCCCCAAATCAAAAAGAAAAAAGAAAGTTGATATTACAAACGAAATATTCCCCAAATTACCAACAAAAAAAGTGGACATATTGCAACCAAAATTCGTAGTGATTAAATCAACAGAAGAAAATANCGACTGGCGGGGAACAGGTTCAGGGAATTGCTTGACAATTCACTGACCAGCCCCAAATCAAAAAGAAAAAAGAAAGTTGATATTACAAACGAAATATTCCCCAAATTACCAACAAAAAAAGTGGACATATTGCAACCAAAATTCGTAGTGATTAAATCAACAGAAGAAAATAAACCACTGTCAATCTTTAGTGTTTTCGCTAAAAAGAAAGCTCTGGACTCAATAAGTACAGAAATTGAGTCGGTGAATATACTCCGTGACGGGAGCTTGCTTGTCCTCACCAAACATCAAAATATAGCCGACAGATTCTTAAAAACAACAAATTTTGGCGGTTTATGGAAGGTATCTGTAACCCTTCACGAAAATCTTACTTCGTGTAAAGGCACAATTTATGACAGGAATTTAATTCCCACTCCAGAAAATGAAATCTTAGATGACCTTAAAAGCCAAGGAGTGACCGGAGTATATAAATTTACTAGAAGAGTTAATGACACGGTTTGTAAAAAAAAGTTAGCCGTATTTAGCCGATTTTACTATTTGCC
>NW_016239852.1:0-1065 GCF_001687245.7 Rhagoletis zephyria | reverse complement strand
TTTCGTTAAGATATCTCAATTTTTACTCGAGTTATCGTGTGCACAGACTCGATTCGATCGATTCTCTCTTTTCATTCTGATCATTTATGTATACATTTGTCTATATCTATCTCGATTCGTTTTGCCTGTTACAAACAACCGTTATGTGAACAAAGTTATNTGATGTCCGATAGAAAAAGAATGTCTCATATATAAAAATTATTGGCTGAAATTTAAAACATGATATAAAACGTGGCGAAACGAAGATGGAATACATATTTAAATATGTACATATTAATAGTTCAAAAAGGTTATTAAAACCCTAAGTTTGCAATGCAAATGACAAAAGAATATATCAAGTTAATCCAAAAATTTTAGAACAAAAAAACCTTTGCATTTAATGTAATCGAATCTTTTGCAAAAAAAAATACTTTTATAGAAATAAACAAAAAAAATCAATCAAAATTATCGAAAACAAAAAAAAAACAATAGTCCTTTTGAATTATTTATTGCAGATTTTAAAATTATTGCTAGTATACGGTGAAAAAGAGAGTAAAGTTACTAAGCACCGGTTGTGTTAATTTTATTTTTAGTTAATTTACTATTAATCTCCAGTTTTCTAATTTCAGTGTGTGTCAACTAGTTGCCGTATACAATTTTTCAATTTTACCATATTTTTCCCTAAAATGTTTCGGTCGAATTTTTCAGTTTCCTGCCATATGTACCTACTTATTTTTTTTTTTTACAAAGACCGCAAATAATTTTGAGAAATATCACTTAGAAATGTAACTTATTCATTTCGAGATAATTCATTTGTATGTAAAACAACATTTTTCCTGTACAAAAGTATTCAATAGTAAAAAAAACCGAAATCGGGGACAATTCCTATACCTAATACCTATTGCAACTGTGAAAGTGATGAGCTGTTTCGAATATTGCAAGTTTTTGCAAATTTTTCCCTCACCTTATTTTGTCTCGCGAATGCTCAGAATGTTTGTTGCTGGATAATTTTGTTGGGAGAATACCAAAACACTTCTATTTAAGAGCGAAATACACAACACAAGCGGCTTGACAAACCAAGCGAAA
>NW_016239851.1:0-1065 GCF_001687245.7 Rhagoletis zephyria | reverse complement strand
AGCAGCTTGAGCAGCTGTAATAAATACACCCAACATTAGCGATCTTTTAGGTGAACATAGGAACATAATTTCTTTTTCATTCGCAATATTTACCTCGAATGCATCTGATGTAATTGTTGAACTCTTTTTGTAATCTGTTGGCATTGGTTTGTTGGCGATTGAAGTTATTTAAATGTTCATCGAAGATATCGTCAGCGGTACGATCGACTTTGCCCAAGTTTTGCAAAATCTGAAAGAATAATAATAAAAAAAAAACATCTCTATGAAATAGTAATTGAAACGAAAATGGTATAATTTCTTCTCAAGAAGAATGTTAAGCTTAATTTCTAAAAATGTAGAGTGAAATGCCGGATTACCACTGGGCATTAAATGTCACAAATTTTAATCACAAAGTTGGGCATTAAAAAAATACCTGTGCCATAACGTTAAGAACAATTGTCATTAAATTCGTTTCCACGTGGCATTTTTTTAATCACTTTTCGTAATTTCAATGCCTAGTGGAAATTCGGAATAAGGGCGTAATTTGATAAACACCTTTTCAAAATATGTGTGTTATACATAAATATGTATGTATGTACATATATACATATGTACATTAGACTGCGCCTTAGTTGTATGGAAAAAATGGGGAAAATTGCCTATAAGTCCGCAGGAAATCTAATCCGAAATTGTTGAAAATTTTTTCGCACTTTTTGCTTATTATTTACAATAAAAATAAATTGTGGCATCACAAAGCACAATCTTACATTGTTTAAGTGAGCTCCAGTTATACGGGGCTGCCACCTTGCCTAACCTCACCCACAATAAAAAATTATTTTTTATAAAAAGGCTTGTATGTATATAAAAAAAATTTGGGAAATTAAATTCTCTAAAAATTTGTATACAACCATTTTTTACGAAAAATGCAAAATAGGCTTGCAAATCGCAAAAAACCAAAAAAAAACTAAAATTCACGATGGCGGAATGTTCCTATATGAAATTAAGGGGAAAGATTGTAGATCCATGGTCTACGTGTCAAATAAAAGTAAACTGCATCAAAAACTCCCTACTAAATATTTTTTTTTT
>NW_016239850.1:0-1065 GCF_001687245.7 Rhagoletis zephyria | reverse complement strand
TTTAAAGAATTCCTCTAAGCCGAAGGCTCCACACCTTTCATGTACATCAGGAAATTTTACTTTAACAGATTACTCATTTGAAAAAATTTTTATCTTCACAGGGTACATAGATAGAAGAGTTACATATTTATATAACAAATCATATGTAAACAATCAGAGGTATGGAAGATATACCAATCTAAGTGATTTTCACTGCTGTATGATCGGTATGTAAACCGGAAACACAATTGAATGGTTTCAGCTTCCTACATCAAGGAGTTATATCGCAAAAACTTGTATCTGAACAATCAGTGGTATAGGAGATAAAGCTTATACAGTACCGAATTTAAGGATTTTNAAGGATTTTCTCAGTAGACTTTGTATGATTATTTATAAAATAACTCACGAAATCTCTCGGTTTTAATTGCCCGAATAAAGGAGTTTTACAATAAAACCCCATATCTGAGGAGTCAGTTGTATGGGGGCATTGGGTTATAGTGACCCGATCTTTGTCATTTTCACTGCAAACCTTTTATTGATAATGAGTGAAAATAATGCGAGAATTCAGATTTCAAGCTAAGTAAATCGAGGAATTATAACAAAAAATCACATATCTGAACAATCAGTTGTATGGGAGCTTTATGTTATAGTGGTACGAATTTTCTAGTCCCGAAAAATGATGAACACATTATAAAAATACACTAACTTCCCAAATTTCAGTGGGATATCTCAAAATGTGAGAAACTAGATTGCATACAGACAGACGGATAGACAGACAGACAAACAGACAGACATCGCTAAATCGGCTAAGCTCGACGCTCTGATCATTTAAGTATACAATTTAATGGTACTTACAAACATCGGACCAAAGTTATAATACCATTTCAGGCTCATAAAAGGTATAAAAAGACTCAAAAATTTTATAAAAAGCACACCGATGAATTATAACTCTGAAATTTTGTCCATTTTTTTGTTTATAATAATACTAAATATAAGAAAACAAGCAATAAATGGGTGCCATCTGTATATTTTAACCTATATCTCAGAAGCAAATTTAACCTCAAGAACGCTTTCATCGTAATTAAC
>NW_016239849.1:0-1065 GCF_001687245.7 Rhagoletis zephyria | reverse complement strand
CCTATTCGAAATTAGTTACAAATTAATTACAACATCATAATATGGGTATGAAATGGAAGGAATTTAAAGGTCTCTATTTCAAAAATATTTTTAATAAGGTTGCCACTTATTTGGAATCGTATAGTTATTTAATTTTTCGTTTTGAAAAAAGAAAGGTAAAATATTACTGTTCATGGGTGCCAAGAGAAGGTTCTTAAACAATGCTTTCCCTATACACAAAATGTTATGTCTTAGGATAATAGTGTAAGGTTGCCACTTATTTTCAATGCCACACAATTTATCTAAAACATCGCAATATCGATATCAAATGAAAAGTGTTGTTGAGAACTTTGGTCAGAAAATATTTTCCATCAGGGTTGCCACGCTTCCTGTAATACAAATTTTTATTTTGTTAATCTCAATAAACATTTTTTTTATGTATACTTAGTACACATTCATTTCAGCGTATTTCGGAATGGGGTTGCCACCTAAATTTTAGAGTAAGGAATTTACTTAATAGATATGGAAATCCTTTTTTTTTTGGTTTTTTTGCAAAATATTTTTTAAAGCTATCCAAATCTTGAAAACTTTAAAAAGTATATGCACTCCGCGTAAAGATTGGTCAACTTGGTACTAGAGAATGTGCTGTAAAGTTTTTAAAAACGTATTAATCAAGCTCAAATTTCATATTTATTTATTATTTAGGTTTATGCATCAACCCTAAAAATTAAAAAAAAAAAATCAAACACTTGAAGTGTGAACCCCGTTCGTTTTGGTATGAAACGCCCCATATTTTAAAAAGATTTCAGTTAACATATTAATTAAATGTCAAACGCACGCATACGGATACGCAAGCAACGGAGCTCCGCCCTAATGCTCGCATTAGTAGGATTAGTGTATTCACTTAATATAATAATTTTAGTTTAAAAAATTTTTATATGCATTTTGTCTTCCTCTTCTTTTCTAGCAAAACCGCCACGTAAAGTAACAGGCTCTGTAAATTCCCTGCAAAAATCGCGACTACTCCATGCATGCGTGTAACCCTGCAAAAATCGCGACTACTCCATGCATGCGTGTAAAGAGTAC
>NW_016239848.1:0-1065 GCF_001687245.7 Rhagoletis zephyria | reverse complement strand
AACGTATATAATTTTATGATATTAAAGAACATTAAGTATTGGGGATTGTGGGTATGAAATCTTTGAGTCTATTAGAAGAAGTTCAAGAGTGTAATGTTTGATTTTTTAAAATTTATGTTATAAAATTATTTATTTATTCTGTATTAAACTAAATATGTGGCAACACAGATATTTTGGTACTGTGAAGACTTCTAATTTCAGATTTCCACTATACATTGAAATGAGGAAAAAAATTTCAATAACATAGTTGGCCATTAAATAATACCTAAGTCATTACATTCTAACGACAGTCGAGTTGACGTAACAAGAATTACCCATCTTTATATACATAATTCAATTTTATAAGAAAATAGAGTGAAAGTTTGTGGTTGTTAAAAAATCTAGTTGGTTTTTGATAATGTTTTTGAGACTATCGCCTCTAACCCAACCTATAATAAAAAGTAGGTAAATATTTTTGGACTTAAAATTAAATGAATATTCTTTGCGTTAAGTAGACGAATACTTTCCATCCACAATTTTTACTGAAGAATGGTTCGGACTAAGAATAGTACCGTTGCACATAATAGTTTCATTTTTAACTCAAAACACTTCATTATGATGACAGAAAAGAAATTTGAGGAAAAATTGGATAGGAAACAATTTTTCGTTGAAACCTCATCCAAGCGCACCGTGCATAACATGGCGTGGCAGCTTTTGTCAACTAAGGGGCTAAGGTACCCTACGGGAGAAGGGAGACTAATCGGCAGGGCCGGGCCGGTTTCAAGTAGGGCGGAAGCAGGTGGAAGTAAAAATTTTGATTTCTAGTTATTTTACNTAGAATTAACCATCTTTATATACATAATTAAATTTTATAAGAAAATAGAGTGAAAGTTTGTGGTTGCTAAAAAATCAAGTTGGTTTGTTTCGATAGGAAACAATTTTCCGTTGAAACCTCATCCAAGCGCACCGTGCGTGACATGGCGTGGCAGCTTTTGTCAACTAAGGGGCTAAGGTACCCTACGGGAGAAGGGAGACTCATCGGCAGGGCCGGGCCGGTTTCAAGTAGGGCGGAAGCAGGTGGAAGTA
>NW_016239847.1:0-1065 GCF_001687245.7 Rhagoletis zephyria | reverse complement strand
TATTCACCAGATCAATTGTGATTCCATACTTAGAAAAATGCCGCGTAAATATACTACCTACTTACATACACATACGAGTACATATTTAGTAAAGAATCTCGATATTTCATATGCCTTCTCTTCCCAGGTCATCAACAAAACACTTTCGCAGATCCGCACACTTAAATGTTAAACACTTTCACGCAGCACAGCTGTCAATGAAAAATGGTCAATGGTGGTTACTCATATTTCATTCAAGAGTGACCCAAAAACCTTCACAAATTAAAATGGCTTTTACACGTTTACTTATTGTTGTTGTGTGTGTGTATAAGTGTGCTTGGAAGTGTGTGCGTCACACAATCGCATCACCACAACACAATTATGGTCGACAGTAATTTCCCAAATACCAGCAACAACAATAACTGTCCAAAATTTGACATGTCCACTTGTCATTTACAATGTCCCCAAACGCGCTTACCAAAGCATCGGCGTCGGCTAACAAAAGGACGAGCGCGAGCGTTGACGACAAACCAGACCGTCGAGACCGTACGACGGACGACAGACGACGGACGACGGACGACAGACGACGCATCGACCGAACCATCAGTATCATCATAATTCAGCAAGAGAAATGGGAAAATTGCAATCAGCAACATAATTTCCTTTACTTACATGCGTACATACATACCTACTTATGTATGTAGTTGCGTTATTGTGTAAGTGTTGTTTGTTGTTGGTATTGGCTGACCAAATGCNTTCAGCAAGAGAAATGGGAAAATTGCAATCAGCAACATAATTTCCTTTACTTACATGCGTACATACATACCTACTTATGTATGTAGTTGCGTTATTGTGTAAGTGTTGTTTGTTGTTGGTATTGGCTGACCAAATGCGTGTCGCTTGCTTGTTTTGTGCACATTATTTCCATCAACACATCAACTTGGTAATTTTACAAAAACTTAATTAAATCGGCGGGTTCTGCATTGTTCACTTTGCGGTTATTTGTTGTTATTGTTGTCCTAATTCACTTGTGGCTCAATACAAAAAAAAAAAAAAAAAAAAAAAAAAAAAAAAAAAAAAAAAAAA
>NW_016239846.1:0-1065 GCF_001687245.7 Rhagoletis zephyria | reverse complement strand
CACATTATAAAACATGAAAAATAAAATAACTTAAAATTATACAATATCCTTAGGAGTGAAGTAACTTATTGGGAAACATTTTTTCTTTGGTCCAGAAAGAATTAAGTGGCCGAGTGTCTGTAACTGACTGCATCTCTAAACCATTCTAGTATAAAAAACTAGTATTGAAGCATTTTAGCCTTGGTTGATGATGTTAAACTAACTACCAACGGGTTCAGATCAGGGTTGTTCCGAATATTATTCTGAAATAAAGTCCTTTCCGGATAATAAATAAACCGCTCATCCAAATTAAACAAGTTTGGCACCAAATTAAAGGGGACTTTAGTATCTTTATAACTGAAATGTCTTAACGAGGAAAGCCACATATATAAAAATATTTCAATAAAAAATGTTAATCAAGTACCATAGAACAAACCTTGAGTCAGGTGTATGCATTTCTTTAGCATTAAATTATAAAAAAAAAATNTAAATTAAGATCGTTCGTTATTTCTGTTTAAAAGCTATTTCATTCCTCTTTCATATGATACCAAATTTGTTTAATTTGCACAGGCGGTTTGTTTATTATCCGGAAAGGACTTTTATTTCGGAATAACATTCGCGACCACCCCAGTTCAGATGCAGTTAATTGATTATTTAAGCATACAAGGTGTGAAGAGACTTATACCACTTTAAAAATTATAGGCACATATGTTGGTCAAAAACGATGCAGGGAATGGCATTTGCTAACGTCAACCCCTTTAGCACCTATGTATTACAATTATATATATACAATCAATATAAATTTTATTGTCTGCAATTTCTAAGATTTGTATTTGACACAACAACCTCTTTCGATTGAAGTTGTTTTGCCAAATGGATAGTTTAAAAAAGTTTCTTTCTCAAATAAACTTGTATTGACCCAAGGCACAAAAAATAAACATTTACTATTTTACTCAAACTCAGTTTGACAAAACAACTTGCCTGGGATAAGATGATTTTTGGTTTGAAAAAGCATTTGATAAAGGGTTTTATTTACATATGTAACGACCGTCATTCATATGTATATTCATTGCTTGTATTTTATTT
>NW_016239845.1:0-1065 GCF_001687245.7 Rhagoletis zephyria | reverse complement strand
AAAGTCTAAGAAAAAATAAACCTGAAAAAGGCCTGCGTACCGCATGTACTTATCTCCCAAAGTTTCCACTGCTGGCAAATACAAATAAGGATTAAAATTTTAAAAGTATTTAATAAAATATAAGTAAAATCTGTGGAAAATTAACAATAAAATACTTTCTTCGCAAAATCTATAAAGGAACCTTCTATTAAAAAAAGCTCTGTAACAGTTATTCGCATCCAACCAGCTAGGCTGAGCTTTGCTCGAGCACACGTTCTTTGTAAATTTTCAGGTATTTGGTACCAATAATGGTCACCTGGATAGCTTAAATTTATAATTTTTTGTTTTATGTGATATTGGTAATGTAATTTATTATTTAACATTACGATCAAAATTAGGTGGCAACCCTAATTATAAATACGCCAAGATGGAGAGTACATACGAGGGCTTATGTTCAATACCCTCTATCTGCAATTTTGCCAAAAACAACTTTGTGATGTTAGAATCCATCTGGGACATACCTGTCATCACTAATGTTAATTCTGACTTTGCAATTTAAAAGTAATTTCTTCTGTCAAGTGTTATACAAGGTCAGTATTAACATCACCGATGACAGTTAAGTCTTACGTGGATTTTTACATCAGAATCTTATTTTTGTGAAAAATGCAGATAGAGGGTATTGAATATACGCCCTCGATATTCTTGTGTATATGTGTGTATACTAAGATAAAAGTTTGCATTACAAAAAACGTGGCAACTCCCATGGAAAATATTTTTGGATTCAAATTATCAAAAATACCTTTTATTTGGTATCCATATTAAATTGTTTCAGTTAAAAAATTAGGTGGCAACCCTTTGATACCCAAAATGTTATTTTATTTGTAATAAATTGAAAATACAAAATGCAAACTGTTATCTGAATACAAAATGTCATCAAAATCGTTGCGCCGTTTCCGAGAAACCTATGGACATATGTACATATACATATGTACATGAATTGCTCGTTTAAAGTAAAAAGAATAAGGCGCAAAAGTTCCCGCAAAACCCGCACCCTAAATAGAAATTCTGGATCCGCCGCTGCTCGGA
>NW_016239842.1:0-1065 GCF_001687245.7 Rhagoletis zephyria | reverse complement strand
GACATATATTTCGACGTACAGTAAATTATGAAAAATCGGATCATCGAGTCAAACGGACGGTAAAAGCCCCCGCCACTTTTTTTTTGTGCCGGTGCTATTATTCCGTGAGTCGCAGGTCCAAGTATCGGCACATTCCGAACGAAAAATTACACTGAAAATGGCACAACGCCGAATCCTTGTCTCCAAACCAAATTTGACAAGGGATGATGGAAAATCGTTCCACATTACAACATATTCCTACCCAGTCGGAACACCAACAACGAAAATGAGAATAACGGCACATGCAGTAATTAATTGATACAAAAATATTTTCTAATAAAAAAAATTATTATAATTGTCAATAGCATTTTCAANTTACAAATTATAAAAATATTGAATTTATTAAGTGCACAGAACTGGGCTGTAAGTATACACATATTTGTTATGATATATATGTAGTATATTTTTTTCTCAGTGAAGAAGTGAAGATTTTGGTAGTGAAGATTTGGTAACTTTTGGTAACTTTTCTTAACAGATTTTGGTAGAAAAAAATGTTGGCGAGTGGCAACCATGAGCTCAACCACTCTCTACGCTCTTCTGAGATTTGGGGAAAGTAGTGGAAGAGCTAATAAAAGAAAGAGAGGCATTAGTGAAACTAACAGCGTTTTCTTCCATCGGCAACCAGCTGTTTCTTGTAAACATTTGTTGAGTCAGCGCATTCGGAATGAACTCAACAGTGAGGCAAAGGCAGAGAATTGCGAATGGGTAATTAAGTCTCCGCCTATTTTTTATTGGCTAACAGTGTTGGCAAATTTCAAACAATAACAAATATGTATATAATTTAACCTATGTTGGTGCTGTCTTAACCATTAAGGCATCCATAAATAGTTGACAAGTCTGTCGAAATGACTTCAATCCAAATATCATGTTTTGTTACCACTTTTCTTTAACTTGCGATGTTTATATGTGCATATGGCGTTTCCATCGGAAGGTCTACCGCGAAGAAAATAAAAGTCCTACAAATAAACTTACTTATGGGCCGATTTGGCTGCTTTTTATAATTGAGGGATTCACAACGGTGTCGTA
>NW_016239841.1:0-1065 GCF_001687245.7 Rhagoletis zephyria | reverse complement strand
CTCTCTCTCTCTTTCAAACAAAAGCATTTCGCTTTATGGAAGTTTCAACATTTCTTCCCGGCTGCTCTTAGATGATGGGGACATACCTTCGCTTTGCGAGAAGATTTTTGCCTAAGGCTACATTTTACTAAATTATCTGTTTTTCACCATTCCATTATATTTGTTGTAAGCCTTTAGAGGCACATTTGACCTCGCCAAAACATACACATTTATTTGCATACATACATACATATCTGTATATGTATCCCATATACTTATTTTTAAAACTGCTAGCATTTTTTGAATTAAAGCCAATTCGTTACGTTCCTCGTTTTAATTTCTTTTTCTTTTGGTAATCTAATCATAAGAATGCTATTTGATGTCAAAATAAAATTTGTTTTTTTTTTACTCTGTAGATTATTTCATATTTTTATTTTTTTATTTTTACTTATGCAATAACATGCTGGTGATATGGATTTTTTTAGCGACAAACGCAAACAGCTAATTTATCGGCGAAAAAAGAAACACATTTTGCTGATAATGCCATTTACCTTGAAAGATATGTACATATGTATGTATGTGCGAACCCGTTTGTAGCTGTTGCCTCGCTAAATGCTTGTTGCCTTGTATTAGGTCAGCACAAGTTTTCTTTTTGAATTGGATATACATACATATTTATCTGTGGACATTTCAAAGAACAACTTAAGCCAATCTTTCACGGAAAAATAAAGTAGCATATGTCGGAAAAGCTCTTTTTGCCGTTGGAGCAATAAATTTTACTTAAAAGAAAACATTCAGCTGTGGCAAAAACTCGCTTCGTCGCTTGTCTAACTTTTCGGGATATTTTAGCAATTATTTCACCTCGCAACTTGTATTTTCAAAACTTTTTAGTCTAGGCAAGTAGTTCAATAAATAGGGGTACGCTTACAATAATTCGCATAAAGNGTCCCCATCGATCCAAACGTCTGTAAAAAAATTTAGTCAACTGCGATATTTCAGAAATATTTGATGCAAATTAATAAATTCTCTTAATTTTGGGGTCTTTAAGTTTGTCGTCTAATGACGTTGCGAGTGGCATTTCCAAAC
>NW_016239840.1:0-1065 GCF_001687245.7 Rhagoletis zephyria | reverse complement strand
TGCCTGCATTTGTTACAATTTTAGGGTGAGGTGTGAGTTGAGTTGAAGTGTGATAGCTGATGCAGCTAAGGCCGAGGAAAGAGTTCCCCCCGAGTTTTCATCTGCAAACTCTACGGCCTGTCATCTCATCGTCATCGTCATCACCACCACCACGACCATCACCACCAGAAACATCAAGACAAGAGCACCCCTTCAAAAGCTAACCACTTCTCCATCTTCTTTTTCAACTCACACACACACACAGTTCACTTCCCAGTGTCTGAACTTCAGGCTGACTTCAACTCCTTCACGTCACAGACTTGTTAGTCACTCACTCACACTGGTTGTAGAAGTGGTGGTGGTAATGACTTATTACGGGAGAAGAGAGAGGGAGAAAGATGGCAAGCCGCAGACAGTCAGTGGGAAGGAAGGGAAAAGAGTGGCTGGCAGAGTAGCCAAAAGAAGCCAAGCCTTGCCAAGCGCCCGCCGCCAACCAGTCGATTGTCATCGCCAGGACGTTTTTTCCGNGAGAAGAGAGAGGGAGAAAGATGGCAAGCCGCAGACAGTCAGTGGGAAGGAAGGGAAAAGAGTGGCTGGCAGAGTAGCCAAAAGAAGCCAAGCCTTGCCAAGCGCCCGCCGCCAACCAGTCGATTGTCATCGCCAGGACGTTTTTTCCGTCTGCATTTGCAGCAGCAGCAGCAGTTGGTAGTGCACGTTTTTACGTTGGTGCTTTTATTTAGAGCCCACTGCTGTTGCTTCTGTTTTCAAAGAACATAGAGCAGAGAAAGAAGGAGAGATTGTCTATTAATTGCCACTCTTCTGTCTTCACCAGTTGAAGTTTGGTACTTTTGCTGCTGCTGAGTGATAGTCGCAGACTGCGACTCGCAGTTGTGCGCTGGGTTTGCGTCGATGACGAATGCACAGAGACAACACACAGAGGCAAAAACTACCAAAGAGAGCAGATGGTAGTGTGCACCATTTTCGCTTGTACAAGAGAGGAGCTCCTCACTGGCGGCTGCAGACACCAACAGCAGCACATTGTACAGAACAATGACAGAAAGAGAAAGCAGCAGTAGTCTTTCCTCA
>NW_016239839.1:0-1065 GCF_001687245.7 Rhagoletis zephyria | reverse complement strand
ATTTAACACTGTCTGTAGCCATTTTGTGAGAATATGGAAGCTGGAAATTGGAGTTATCTGTTTTGAGGATCTGCAAAAAATAATTCACTTGGCTGCTGGAGGCTGTGGAGCTGTGTTTAATGTGCTTTCCTTTCTTGTTTTGTTTTTAGCAACTCTTTTCGATTTGTGCTTCGTAGCTTTGTTTAGTGTGGTTGAATATTAGCAGACAGTGTTGTTTTTCGTTTCGGTTATCGATTTCGTCATTTACCTACCGCGGTACACCGGATATGGAGTTATCGTTTGCACTGCTCGATTCGTTTGTATGTGTGCACTCGTGTGGGCAGTTGCCTAGAAATCCAAAACCCTTTATTAAAAAGCGTATTATTTGGTGATATTTTAAATTTTTAATTAATTGATTTAGCTTTAAGATCAAATAATTTCAACGTTGCGTAACTTTTGATTTCCAAATTAACGATGACATCATTTTCAAACAAAAATATGTAAGTATACAAATACAATTTACTTATAGGCGCCTAAAAGCCTTTGCAGCAAAGTGATAAATTTCTGCCGTTGCGTATGTATTTCGAAGTTTATTGAAAACACTCGATTTAGAAATGTATTTTTTCGTAGATTTTCCGAAAAAGACTGAATCTCAGCGAGCAGAAATGACGGAATAACGTATAGCGAAAAGTCAATAATAGCAACACAACTCGTTAACATGTCGTTCGTCGCAGTATTCTGTATCGTTTGAAGGTGGAGTACGTGCTGACATTAAAAACAAGATATAGCAGTTTTGGAATACCTAAAACAACTATTGTGCAGGAGATCATTCTCGCACTTCATCTCTTTATCACGTAATATCTTTAGCACTACACATTTATGTTTGACTTGACGTTTCTGCTATCCTATATACAGGATTATCATTATTTTTTTATTTAAAGCAAGAAATTCATCATTTGTTTTGCTTTTACTATTCGTTGTTAGCCAACTGCAAGAAAAAACTCTTTATTTGTATTTTTATATAGTAAACAAACTTATATTGCATTCCCTCACAACCACTGACGAACAGTTGAGAAAAATATCATT
>NW_016239838.1:0-1065 GCF_001687245.7 Rhagoletis zephyria | reverse complement strand
CAACAATTTCAATTGGCAAAATGTCGAGCAGCACGCACATAGCCTCCGATGGAGTTGTGCGCAGAGAACCACAGATGCAGAGCATCGCAGTTCTTTGCACCTTTTGGAGTGCTTCAGTTGTAGATTTCCTGTTGAGACTGGGCCACCATACCAAGACCCCATATAATAGAATCGGCCTAACAACTACCGTGTATAGCCAGTACATGATGCTAAGGGACAGCCCCCAGCTACGCTCAATCGCCCCCTTATAGCTGTAGAGGGCTAACGTCGCTTTTTTAACACGCCAAAATGTTAATTGAGCATAAACGTCAAATCGAAATGTCACACAAGACAAGTCTTGGAATTTGAGTTAACTTTTTACACACGCCGTTCAATTTCGGTTAGTTAGGTTTTGACAGTAAATTTCCGGAGTCTATTAGACTCCGAGTATGATTTTATGAAGAAAACAGGCGAAGTTATTGTAAACGGTAACTTTAAACTTCTCTTTTAATTTATTTAATACTGTAAAAGTCATCATTCTAAAAAAACATAGCAAAAAATTATCAACTAGTTTNCGAAGTTATTGTAAACGGTAACTTTAAACTTCTCTTTTAATTTATTTAATACTGTAAAAGTCATAATTCTAAAAAAACATAGCAAAAAATTATCAACTAGTTTGTCCACATTCTATATGAACGAAGAGCTTTTCTGTTGCCATTTCTAATGAATCCTAGATGGTGCCTTCCTTCCCAATGTATTTCTCACTGCATTATCCTCTGTGAACTGCTTATTTAGCATTTATAAGTAAATTCATTGCATTTCTGATTCTATGTAATAAACATGTATTTTTGAAAAATAGTCCGAAAGACTCTTCTAAGCTTTTGTGTCACAGTTTAACTTTTTTAACTTTTTTTATTTGTAGTATTTTTTATTATAGCAAACAACTTATTTCATGTTTATTACACTTTATTTTAAAAGTCTGCTACGAAAACTTTCCACAACTATATATGCATGGGCGTAGCCAGGTAGGGGCAGGTGGGTGCTCGAGCCCCCCCCTAACTTTCAAATTTTCCTTATATATATATA
>NW_016239837.1:0-1065 GCF_001687245.7 Rhagoletis zephyria | reverse complement strand
GACAGCTGGGAATTGGGCAACGCAGGCTCTCGCAGTGCCGCTAGTCATGACCCTGAATTCCTCCATATTTGACCTGTTTCCTCTTTCGGTGCTGGTGGTGCCGGCGCAGAGGAAGGCACGGTCATGTTGTCATAGGATTGTGTTATGTTTGAGACAAATTGAAGCACTGGTTTTGCCGTCTATCACTTCGCGGACTCCTGCAGTGAATGTTGACGTCACCCAGTGGCTACACTTGAAAGGACTACGTTGCAGATAGTGAGTTTGGTACACCTGGAAGTGTTGACGTTCTAATCGGCGCGAACGTATGGGGAAGAGTTGTAGAGGGCGAAGTCATCGGTGGAAGACCAGACGAACCTTTCGCCCAGCGTACCCGTCTTGGTTGGGTAGTATTCGGCCCGGTGGCATCGGCGTCCACATCGAACTTGTCGTCGCTCACACTCAGCGCGTCGCTCGGTGAGGAAGAGGTTCGTCTGCAAGATCTGGTCCGGAACTTTTGTAAGATGGAGGAAGCTCCGGCTATTGGAGAGTTGCATGATGACGATTGCGGTCAGATATTTCAGACTACGCATTGTCGTACCCCCGATGGCCGTTATATGGTGCAACTTCCTTTGCGGCGCGACGCCCCAGAGCTTGGTGACTCCTATGCATATGCAGCGCGACATTTCTACGGGCTCGAGCGTCGTATGATCGCTGATCCTACTCTAAGGGAGAAATACGTGAACTTTATGTGGGAATATGCGGAAATTGGTCATATGGAGCCAGTGGAGACGGCACACAATCACAGCGGATGCTACTGTATTACTACTATCCCACATCATGCGGTTTCTGTGAAATTCCGAGTGGTGTTTAACGCTTCGGCGCCGACTACTACGGGAGTGTCCCTCAATGACATTCAGCTAGTGGGCCCAACGCTTCATGATCCGCTCATCAACGTACTCTTGCGATTTCGACGTTATAGAGTGACGGTAACTGGGGACATTGAAAAGATGTTCCGTCGGGTCCTGGTGGCAACAGCGTATGGCGCGAGTCCCCTTCGGACGAGCTTGCAGTATACCGGCTGAAAAC
>NW_016239836.1:0-1065 GCF_001687245.7 Rhagoletis zephyria | reverse complement strand
CAGCGTGATTTTTGTTTGTCGAGAGACTGAGCTCTGCTTTTAAATTACCCAATGTGACACACTGCACGAGCTTGGACATAGTTAAGCCCATAAAAATACAATGACTTCGGAGTAGGTTCCTATGAAAAAATCCTTCGATTCGGCACCCGTCGATGGACAACGAAAGAAAGGGTGCCCACGAACAAAGTGGAAGGCCATAGGCGAATTAGTTTTTGGGGTAACCCAAATGAGGACATCGTGTCATAGGGACAGCTTCTTTTCGCGCCGCCAAAAGCACTCTGAGGATGTGGTCAATGGTGGATATTTTCACCACATTATCGTTAAGCTGCCTAAAATATCGCGGTAGTTGATGCTCTAGCCCTTGTTTTGCACTCTGAATGTACACTTGTGGTTCCAATCAGACCATGGATCTTACCACTCTTCATCGCTGGCCTCATCGCTGGCTTAGTCTCTATTTTCGTCTTGGTTGAGTAGAGGGCAATTCAAAACCAGAATTTCCAGGCTTCACTCCAGCCTGCCAACTCCTCAAGCTCTTCAGTCACCTCTTTGTGCCGCCCTTACACTGGGTTTTTACGGAGAGCGAATTTTGTCAAATTTCGTCATTATAATTCTTCTCATGTGGCGCCACTTGGGCGATTTTAAGCATCACTCAAGTAAAATATTAATCTCGGAGATGAATTACTGCTAGCAGGCATTTCTTCAAATGCTCTTTACTTACCTTATGGACGTGTAAATGTTGTGCCATTGATTATAAATATACAGTGGTAAGCAAAACTGAGTGCATCGTAATTTTTGTTAAATAATTTCAAGGTTTTTAAAGTTGAATTTGTTTTTGTGTTTTTTTTTATGAAAGTAACCATATGAATCAAATTTTTAAACTTTATACAGAACTTAGAAAAATTCAACTCACTGCTTCCCACTGTATGTGTATAAATATCCCAGTCACCGAAAATGACCGTCAAGAACCACGTTTTTTATTTTGAGAACTTTGCACAATGCACATTAGGTCAAATGACACATTTGGCTGTGCGGAAGTCCAATTTCGTAAAGGCAGTTTTACATTAT